>NW_027507718.1:508377613-508385113 GCF_037356315.1 Lithobates pipiens | reverse complement strand
GGGGGGTCCAGTGTAAGTTCACCTTACAGATTTTTCTGTAAAGGTGAATTTACCCTTTAAGATAGCAAAAATAAAAAGTGGGGAGGAAAAAGTTATCAACCTCTACTTCTTTTCATTGCAGGTCCTTAACTGGGAGACTTTCTGTCCTGGTGGCACCAATCACCACATGAGGAACTGGGGTTTATTCACCTTAATAGGGGACACCGACAACAAACAAAACTCAACTGAGGTTCTAATGTTTGTCAATTTATTCAAAACAAAACAAATTTCAAGGTGGAATTTCACTTTAAGGAGCTTCTTGTGGCACGATATCAGTCAACTTGAAGTGACAGAGATGGGTATGAGCCCAGCACTCCCCATGACGTACTTTTTCTACTGAACCTTTATGGGTTTTTTTTTGTCTTTTTCACTTTAGTTTTTACTATGTTACTCCCTGTAAAACATAAAAACTCTACCTTCACTTGCCTAATAGTTTTTTATAGGTCAGCGATTCAAATGCTGACCATATAACCATGTTTCTCTTGTGATGACTTTAATTTAAGACAAAGTAAAAATGGGGTAAACCAATAGCAACCAGATTACATAGTTAGCTCTATGAAGGGTAGCTTCTGATTGGCTGTTGCAAGTAACTGTAACCTATGTAGTGTTATTTTTGTACACAGTAGAACTAAAGACAAAATATTTTTTTTCATTTTGGATAAAGAAAGGCATAAAGAAAGGGAGGGTTATAAGCCCTGACATATTTTTTTTTTCTTTTATGCTAATTTTATCTCATTGCCGAGATCCTTCACTTACAAACAGGAAGTGAGAGGAAATTCATGCAAATTAAGGAAATTCCTTGGGGACCCCCAGGCCACCAGAAGTAGTATCCCCATTGGAAGATTTCCCCTCTATTGCTTTCTGGGAGAAAACCCAAACTTTGGGATTTTCTTTTACGTTTTTTTTCCAATGGTAATGGTAAAAAGGAAAGACAGCAATAAAAACGGACAGGGGTTCTAATCCCTCTCCATTGTATCCAAATTGAAAAAAAAAAAATTATTGCCTTTAGTTATACATAAAAAAAAAAAAAAACAAACACAAATGACCAATAATTCATTAATTTATAGATAAAGTTGATCCAGGGAATATCTGATTGCTTGTCGGAAGATCAGAAAGGACTTTCTTCCCCTGCTGGAGCAAATTAGATCATGCTTTGCTGGGTTTATTTATAGTTTTTTGCCTTCCTCTGGATATGGTTTTTGACATTACCAACGCCATTACCATTATAAACATGGAAGACCAGAACTCAAAATGTAATTTCTAAAATGTAATTATGTTCATGACAGGGTTTGCATTATGAGATTTTATATCTCTCTCTCTCTCTATATATATATATATATATATATATATATATATATATATATATATATATATATATATATATATATATATATATATATACACACACACAGCATAACCTCTAAAAAGGGATATGTAAATGTCATTAGTAGCTCTTTATTCTGTATCACATTGGGGCTCATTTATATGAGGGGTCTTCAAAATGATTCTGCACTTTTTCATGTTTAATAGAGTTTAAAAAAAAAAAGTGTGGAAACTCTTTAAAGAACCCTCATAAAATGGTAAATTAGATATTATTCCATTTCATTTTCATGTAAAAAATAAAAATAAAAAAAATAAAAAGTATACTGGCATATCAGGGTTACCCCTGATATGCCAATATACATTTATTTTTACAGGAAAATTTAATATTTATATTTATTCATATATTTATTTTTATTTTGCATATGTGAATATCATCTTCTCTTTAATTTCAATTAAATTCGCTTTTATTTTATTTTTTTTCTTCACTTAGTCTGATATGCTCCTTTATTTTCTATGGATCACAGATTTATTTTCCATCGTAATGCTGTTTTATGTTTTTAATATTTAATTGTAAAACTACTTTTTTTTTTTTTTCTGGTTCAATAATTTTTATTGCTGATATAGCATTGAAACATACAATAATGTTGGAGGAACTTAGGCTGCCCATGCAGGGGCTAGAAGTGTTATGTAGAAAACATGGAACATACAACATAAAACAGAGGAGGGAAGCCTCCTAACTGAACGATCACAGAAAACCTGAATGCAACATTCGTATATTATTTGGGGTAAATCCCATAGGGTGGCAAGATTAACCAGGACAAATATCTAGTAACTCAGCCTTGAATTAGTCCTGGGCATCCATCACAAACTAAAAAAGGCTAAAAGCCCTAGAAAGAGAGAGGAAAGAAAAAAAAATGGTAATAAACGTCAAAGGAGGAAGGTTGCAAATCTTTTTTTAAATTTTTTTTTTCCTTTTATATTTCCTCTCTAAAAAAAATAAAATAAAAAATAAAATTTAATTTCAGACCTCAATGAAATTAGAAAAAAAAGTGAAAAAACCAAAAAAAGGCCTTATAAGGCATTATAAGGCCTCTTGCACGCTGCAGCTTGAAAAAGCTCAGTATTGCTTTTTTTGTTTGTTTGTTTTTTTTTTTTTTTTTTTTTTTTACTGAGCTAAAATGTAGCCCATTATTTACAATGTGCCTGTGCACACAGGCGTGACAAAAAGCGATGACTATCAGTAAAAAAAAAAAAAAAATATATATATATATATATATATATATATATATATATATATATATATATATATATATATAAAAAAAAATAAAAAAAAAAAATAGGAAAATCTATGTTTCTGAACAGTATTTTGCGCTGATTCGCATAAATACACGCACATGAGCACAAATAACCGCATAGGAGCATAAATAATTAAATATGAACGCATTTTCCTCAGGAAAGCATTGTGCGCGCGAACGTGCGATTTGCTGTCAATCAAACGAAGAAGTGTGATCTACTTCCCCACCCCCCCCCCCTCCCCCTTTTTTTATTTATTTTTTCTTCTCCCTTCTCTTTCCTTTGGTTCCTACGCCTATACCTTTTCCCTGTATTATACCCATCCCCCGGTAGTAAGTGGCTCATTGGGATTCTACGTAGTTAGTCCCTACAGAATCAGAAACATATTTCATGGTCACCAACTACTTTTATCTTTCTATGTTAGTTCATCTTGTCCACCTCACCAATACCTCCACCAAATAGATTTTATTTCTCAGTAAAAAAAAATTTGAGCTGTTGTATTTCTACATATCCTGATGGAAGGGCAATCCGATGCTTAATCTCACATTTATACGTTTTATTGTTCATTGAATGTACTTTCTATGACATTGTCTTGTTACTTGAATAATAAAATAAAATTTAAAATATTGTAAGTTAAAAAAACACATGGAAAGTAGGTTATATGGTTTCCAATGGCATTGTTCACACCAGTGCTTGCAGTTCCAGAAAAAAAAAAAAGTAGAACATGCTGATTTTTTTTTCTACACTGGACTGTATTGGAACGCAGTAAAATGCATCAAAAACACACGGCCAGTGAAAGAAAAAAATAGGAAAAAAGAAGAAAAAAAAAACGCACGGACAGTGTAAGAAAAACTAGGAAAAAAGAAGAAAAAAGGCACCGGACAGTGAAAAAAAAATAGGAAAAAAGAAGAAAAAAAAAACCGCATGGACGGTGAAAGAAAAAATAGCAAAAAAGAAGAAAACGGGGACCGGACAGTGAAAGAAAAACCAGGAAAAAAAGACAAAAAAAACGCATGGACAGTGAAAGAAAAAATATGAAAAAAGACAAAAAAACGCACGAATAGTGAAACAAAAAAAGAATAAAAAAGGCACCAGACAGTGAAAGAAGAAATAGGAAAAAAGAAGAAAACAAGCATCCACAAACGCACCAAAAACGCACCAGAATGCACCAAAAATGCAATAAAACACGCATGCAAAAAAGCATTCAGATGGGATCTGGAGTGCGTTTTGCGGTGTGAACCAGTCCTAAGTCTGGGTTCTCACATATGCGGATTGGATGTGGTTTTTCCAGCATCCAATTCGCATTACAGGCCAGCGTGACCAGATCTCGATGGAGCCGGTTCACAGACCTCCGAGGAGGGCCGCGGTGTGCGTTTGGGTCTGGTTCAGGTGTGAATTCAGGCAAAAGACCTGACTCTCACCTGAAGCGGTGAACAGGGACGCCATGCTGGTAACCGTGGCCGGAGACATGTGAACCCGGCCTTAAAGTGAAAGTAAAGCTTTAAAGGGCCAGTTCACACCACATAAAGTCCATTGTGTGTGTTTTTTCTGCATCAAAAACACATATAAAGTAAGTTATATGGTTTCCAATGGCATAGTTCACACCAGGGCGATCAGTACAAGGGCATTCCAATTCCAGGGAAAAAATAAAAGTAGAACATGCTGCATTTTTCCTGCAATGGACTGCATTAGAACGCATCAAAATTGCATCAGAATGCGCTGGAACGCATCAAAAATGCACTGGACCCCAGTACTGTTAAAAAATAAAAAAACAGGAAAAAAAGAAGAAAAAAAGCATCTGGAAACACATCAAAATCACACTGCAACGTGCCAAAAATGCATTAAAAATGTGCATTCAGAAATGCATCTGAAATGGATCTGGGGTGCGTTTTTTTAGCGGTGTGAACCAGCCATAAATCTCTTAGGAGCAAGAGATGAGCGCAATCTGCCTAATGAAGTTTTAGAGTTCTTTTAAACGTCCTCTAAATAGCAATGTAATGTGGATCACTTTTCATAGTACTGTAAAGCAGCGGCTGGCAGGCTTTTAGGAGGCAATCATGTCTTCCTTTTTATTTTTTTCTTATTTTATTCCTCTCACAGGGGATTTTGTATGACAAATACCCCACACCCCAAACATGAGCCAAGTACTGTGCTTGCAGCTGTAATGCTCTCCCATTGACCTTAATGGTCATCTCGATAGCCAGTGCCATCTGCCAAGCTCTGCAAGCTGAGTTCAAGTTGTGGCAAGTGTACGCCCCCCGTCCAGCTACAATGATAGAATACAGCTAGGCGGCCAAAAGGGCAGTAAAACTATAATGTCTGATGAAGATGGGAAAATATCAAAAAGAAGAGGAGCGAGGGGAGATCACCTGGCACCACATTTATTTACAAAAAATAAAAATACGTGGGACTTTTAGGGCCGGTTCACACTGCAGGCGAGGCGAGGCGTCTCCGACTTGCCTCGCCGCGACCTGCCGCGGCCTCAGCGGCGACTTGCAAATGACTTCTGTATAGAAGTCAATGCAAGTCGCCCCGAGGTCGCCCAAAAGTAGTACAGGAACCTTTTTTCTGAGTCGGAGCGACTCGAGTCGCTCCTCTCAGAACGGTTCCATTGTACAGAACGGGGGCGACTTGCGAGAGCGAGGCGAGTCGTGTCGCCTCGCATCGCCCGCTGTGTGAACCGGCTCTTAAGGTACCATTAAACAAATTTGTGACAACATATTTAAGTTTATGTTGACACCTTTTTTTATCTGCAATATTTTTCTAATAAAGAGGTTTTCACTTTTTTTTTTCTATTTGTTAGCACTTTTTTTTAAATAAAATAAATCAATTTGATTTATTTATTGGCACCTTAAAAAGTTCCATGTGTTTGTATTTTAAGAAAAGGAAAAATTCGGAAGCAAGACATGAAAAGCTTAATCCTATAGAGAAGTGAACTTTTAAATTATTGAGATATAGAAGTTATTGTGACACTCATGGGCAACATCCGTAACTGTATTACAACCAAACCAAAAAGATATCGGACTATACAGGCCAGAGAAGGGGCATACATCAAATTCATGAAAAAAAATACATTATTGAGATGTTGAAGGACTTTTATATTATTGAGATGTTGAAGGACTTTTTTTTATTATTGAGATGTTGAAGGACTTTTTTTTATTATTGATATGTTGAAGGGCTTTTATATTATTGAGATGTTGAAGGGCTTTTATATCATTGAGATGTTGGAGGGCTTGGGTAGATCCAAAAATAAATTAGAAAATTCCTTAGAGACATAATATAACAGCTTAAATCAAAACTATGGAACAACATAACGGAACATCAATAAAAGCACAGAGGACATTATCAAAAAAAATAAAAATAAAAGTTGGATTACCTGATCCTCATCCATGGTCTCCTCTACTCCTTCCTCCTCCACCACAAAACTTTCCTTCAGCTTCAGGTACTCCTCATAGTCCCGCTTCTCCTGCTCTTCCTTGGCTTTCTTCTTCTCTTCTTCCTGCGGAGAAGACAAAACACTGTTCAGCCTGGGGGGGGTGTACAAGGCAAAAAACACATTGCTGGCCCCAGCCAGACCATTCTCAGAGTGTGCTGAGGACAAGAGCAACACATCATCATCATCAGCAGCACTACTCAGCGACCTTTTATAGAGCACAGGCTGCTGAATTACCATAGACACTCCCTGACAATGCTCAGTGTGGTTACTTCCTCTTCCAGCAGTCTTTTTTTTTTTCATTTAGAATATTTATATAAAGGCTACTAATTTTGTTGTTTTTTTTTGTTTTTGTTTTTTAAGTTACAAAACAATCAAAGTGTTTCTATAGTGTATAATATAAAATATTTTTTTTTATTTTAATTACTTTTTTTTTCCTAATTTTGAAAGCCTGATTTTACAATTTTCTTCTAGTTTGCCAAACTACAAGGAAAAAAAATGTAGGACACAGTGGGGTCGATTTACTAAAACTGGTGAGTGCAAAATCTGGTGTAGCTGTGCACGGTAGCCAATCGGCTTCTACCTTTGACAATAAAACCTGGGAGCTGATTGATTTATATGCAGAGCCGCACCAGATTTTGCACTCTTTTTTTTTAGTAAATCAACCCCAGTATGTCAGAAAACAGGGAAACCAAAATAGAAATAAATAAATGTGGCCCTTTTTTAGTTCTCTAATGTTTTTATTTTTTTATTTTATTTAAACATTAGAGAACTAAAAAAGGGCCACATTAATGTATTTTTATTTTGGTTTCCCTGATTTCTGACATACTGGGGTTGATTTGCTAAAAAAATAAAAAATAAAAGAGTGCAAAATCTGGTGCGGCTCTGCATATAAACCAATCAGCTCCCAGGTTTTATTGTCAAAGGTAGAAGCCGATTGGCTACCGTGCACAGCTACACCAGATTTTGCACTCACCAGTTTTAGTAAGTCGACCTCACTGTGTCCTACATTTTTTTCCTTGTAGTTTGGCAAACTAGAAGAAATTGTAAAATCAGGCTTTCAAAATTAGAAAAAAAAAAAAAAAAAAAAAAAACACCAACAAATTATACACAGCAAAAAAAAAAAAAAGGCAAAATTGAAAAATGAAAGCATGTGCTGTCCTAATCCAGGAGACGTTCTTTCCTGCAAATCATGTAGATGAACAGTTGGGATCTTAAGTGCAACATCAAATAATTGCAATGACGAGTTTAACATACTTCATTCAATCATTTAATTTCAACCAAAATTAATAATAACAACAATAATATAAATACATATATAATATAAAGAAAAACCTAATAAATACAAAAACAAAACTTTTATATATATATTTTTTTAACCAGACCCCTACGGCATCCACTGCAAAAAGACA
>NW_027507718.1:508197613-508375113 GCF_037356315.1 Lithobates pipiens | reverse complement strand
AATTATTAGAATGAATTGGTTTGTAAGATTTTAGACATTTTTTTATGTTACCATTACCATTCACAGAGTTTCAACTTTGGTTCCTAACAGATTGCAGCTGAGAAAATGTAAAATGAATCTCTAGGATTACCAGCATAGTAACAAATTTTATTAAAAAAATAAATAAATAAATAAAAAAAATAAAAAAAAGCCTTCTACATATAATTAATAAAGGGCTGAAAAGGAAATTCAAACATATTTCTATGAAATATACACCAAGGTGTGTGGCTTTTAGTGCTTATCAAAACTAGACTTCCCAGTTATGGTTCTAATAATAATAATAATAATACAATTGTTATGATGGTATTCATAAAGCGCAACTACAGAAATAAATCACACCACTACCTAAAAAAAAAAAAAAAAAAATCTGTAATTTACATATAACTTTTATGCTATGTCCGACTAAAATTATGTCAAACTATACAAAAATTCTGTAAAAAGTCTGTTGCTAGTGAACATAACAAATCAAACGATAAGCCCAGATCAACTAAACACACACACAATACTAACTGCGTTTCGAATAATAATACTTTTTGCAAAGTTTATGGAAAAAAAAAATTGTTTAATATAAAAAGAAAAAGTTTTACAAAAACTTTCCGAAAAGTATTAACATTCGAAACACAGTTGGTATTGTGGGTTTGATTACCGTAGTTCTTATTATTATATAGTATATATATAATATATATTATATTAGATCTTTAAAAAAAAAAGGAACATAAAAAAAATAACTTGAACTAAACCTGGCCAAAAACAGCTGGGCAGCAAGAATTTTTTTTTTTTTTTATAAATAGAAAAAAAAAAAAAAAAAAAAAGGAAAAAAAAGCAGTATTTTTTTTAATTTGTTCATTAGGCAACGTTCACACTTAAATGTTTTTTAGCTTGCAGCTCGAAGCTAAAAAATGCTCAACAAGCAAAAAGCGATTTAGTTTCAGTAGCCCTTGATCAGGTATGAGGGTCCTGTCACTTGTAGCAAAACGCCTGGCGCTCAATAAAGTACATGGGCGTACTTTTTGGGCAGAATTTGTGTTTTTGTTTCCATAGACTTGAATGGAAATGTCTAAAAAGTGCGACATGAGCTTTTTTCAAGCATTTATTGAAGCATTTTGTTGCACATTTTCAGTTCAAACAGCAGCTCCCCACCCCTCTTTTTTTTTTATACAAACATAATTCAATTACGTGCGTACAACAAAATATATCATACCGCAATTGGGTTCTATTTTTGGTAGATATACAAAGTATTGAAAGTCACATTTATTATTTTATAACTCTAATAATTGTATAGACTTTGACCTAAGCTGTCCTAACTATACACAAAAAAAAAAAAAAAAAAAAAAAAAAAAGAGTATACTATACACTAGTGCACAGCCATATTCCCTTGAGCAGACAAACCTTTACCTTGCATAATTGCCCCTTTTTCAATAACTCTCCGCCCCTTTTTCAGGAGTTAAGGGGTGGAAATTAAGCAGCTCTCCTGCCCTTTGTCAGCGGTTCTCCGCCCCTTTTTCAATAGTTCTCCGCCCCTTTTTCAGCAGCTCTCCGCCCCTTTTTCAGCAGCTAAGGGGCAGAAATTTTAAGCATCTCTCCGCCCCCTTTTCAATAACTCTCTACCCCTTTCTCAGCAGTTAAGGGGTGGAAATTTAAATCAGCTCTCCACCCCTTTTTCAGTAGTTCTCCGCCCCTTTAGCAGAAGCTCTCCGCCCCTTTTTAAATAGTTTCCCGCCCCTATTTCAGCAGTTTTCCGCCCTTTTTTTCAGCAGCTAAGGGGTGGAAATTTTAAGCATCTATCCGCCCCTTTTTTAATAGCTCTCTGCCCCTTTTTCAATAGCTCTCTGCCCCTTTTTCAATAGCTCTCTGCCCCTTTTTCAATAGCTCTCTGCCCCTTTTTCAATAGCTCTCTGCCCCTTTTTCAATAGCTCTCTGCCCCTTTTTCAATAGCTCTCTGCCCCTTTTTCAATAGCTCTCTGCCCCTTTTTCAATAGCTCTCTGCCCCTTTTTCAATAGCTCTCTGCCCCTTTTTCAATAGCTCTCTGCCCCTTTTTCAATAGCTCTCTGCCCCTTTTTCAATAGCTCTCTGCCCCTTTTTCAATAGCTCTCTGCCCCTTTTTCAATAGCTCTCTGCCCCTTTTTTAATAGCTCTCTGCCCCTTTTTCAATAGCTCTCTGCCCCTTTTTTAATAGCTCTCTGCCCCTTTTTCAGCAGCTATGGGGCGGAAATTTTTAGCATCTCTCCGCCCCCTTTTCAATAACTCTCCGCCCCTTTTTCAGCAGTTAAGGGGTGGAAATCTAAAGCAGCTCTCCACCCCTTTTCAGCAGTTCTCCGCCCTTTTAGCAGAAGCTCTCCGCCCCTTTTTCAGCAGCTAAGGGGTGGTAATTTTCAGCAGCTCTCCACCCCTTTTAGTTGAAAAACAACTGACAAAAGTTGCAAAAGCTGCTCCAAAAAATGCATGAAAAACGTGGCGCATGTAACCTTACAGGTACTGTTATAATGCTGACAATTTACACAGCGCTTCATAGGAAATGTTGCACAAAGTGTTCAGGGTCATACACATTTGTGATGGGCTTGGGCGTGTTCAGAGCCAACCCACCAGCAAGCCGGGCACAGCAGACAGCCAATCACAGGCAGCGTGTGTATGTGCGTCTGCCAGTCGGGAAATATCTGACTGCCTAGGATTACAATCACCGAGAGGAGACTTGGTAAATACTTCCTCTTGCCTACAGCAGACTGATATCATCATTTTGGACTAGGCAAAGACCCTGGACACAAATATGTTTTTATAGGGCAGATTTGTAAAAATACTAAAAAGATCACTTAAAGGTTAGTTGCCTATTTCAGAAATTTTGAAACGGTGAGTTAACACCCACACCCTCCCCAGTTACTGATGTACTTACAGTGCCTTGAAAAAGTATTCATACCCCTTGAAATTTTGTCATGTTACAACCAAAGATGTAAATGTATTTAATTGGGATTTTATGTGAAAGACCAACACAAAGTGCCACATAATTGTCAAGTGGAAGGAAAACTATAAATGGTTTTCACAAATAAGTACCGTATATACTCGAGTATAGGCCGACCCGAATATAAGCCGAGGCCCCCAATTTACCCCCAAAAAAACTGGCAAACTTATTGACTCGTGTATAAGCCGAGGGTGAGACATGCCTGTCCATCCCTGTGTGTCCGTCCATCCCTGTGTGTCCGTCCATCCCTGTGTGTCCGTCCATCCCTGTGTGTCCGTCCATCCATCCCTGTGTGTGTGTGTGTCCATCCATCCATCCATCCCTGTGTGTGTGTGTCTCCATCCATCCATCCATCCATCCCTGTGTGTGTGTGTCTCCATCCATCCATCCATCCATCCCTGTGTGTGTGTGTCTCCATCCATCCATCCATCCCTGTGTGTGTGTGTATCCATCCATCCCTGTGTGTGTGTGTGTCTCCATCCATCCATCCATCCGTGTGTGTGTGTCTCCATCCGTGTGTGTGTGTGTGTGTGTGTGTGTGTGTGTGTGTGTGTGTGTGTGTCCAGCCTACCTGCACCTATACCCGCAGCAGATCGCAAAACGCAGTGCGGAAATGAATAGGGTTTGCAGTGTTAGCTGCATGGCAATATAGTGTGAACCAGGGCTGAGGACCCATTCACTTTGGCAGGGAAAAGGGAATAGTTGAGTCGCAGATTTATTCCCGCTGGCCACCCACACAGAGAAGACCATCCAGCAGCCACTTTGCGTCATAGCCACGACAAAAATCCCATCATGTTTAGTGGGCAGTACAGGTGTGTGTGTGTGTGTGTGTGTGTGTGTGTGTGTGTGTGTGTCCAGCCTACCTGTGTCCCGAGCCTTTGTCCCGAGCCTCCGTCCCGTGTCGTGCCTTGCCTTCGTCCCGTCCCGTCCCGTCCCGTGCCTTGCCTTGCCTCCGTCCCGTGCCCTCTTCGTCGGCGGCCATTGTAAAATTCAAAAGCCGCGCCTCCTCCTTCGCCTGTGATAGGCGGAACACTGAATTTCCCAGCAGCCTGTGTTCCGCCTATCACGGACGTCGTATCATCCTCGTCCGTAGTACGAGGATGAGACGATGCCCGTGATAGGCGGAACACAGGCTGCTGGGAAATTCAGTGTTCCGCCTATCACAGGCGAAGGCGGAGCCGGAGGCGCGGCTTTTGAATCATAGAATGGCCGCTGTCTGTCTGCTCGACACGCTGATCGAGCGGGCAGACAGCGATGACTCGAGTATAAGCCGAGGGGGGCACTTTCAGCCTCAAAAAAGAGGCTGAAAATCTCGGCTTATACTCGAGTATATACGGTATGTGAAAAGTGTGGGGTACATTTGTATGACGCCCCTTTGTAGAACCACCTTTTGCTGCAATTACAGCTGCAAGTCTTTTTGGGGATGTCTCTACCAGCTTTGCACATCTAGAGAGTGACATTTTTGCCCATTCTTCTTTGCAAAATATCTCAATCTCAGTCAGATTGGATGGAGAGCAATTTTCAAGTCTTGCCACAGATTCTCAATTGGATTTAGGTCTGGACTTTGGGCCATTCTAACACATGAATATGCTTTGATGTAAACCATTCCATTGTAGCTCTGGCTGTATGTTTAGGGTCGTCATCCTGCTGGAAGATGAGCCTCCGCCCCAGTCTCAAGTCTTTTGCAGACTCTAAGGCTGAGTTCACACTGGCTTTAAGAGAAAGCGTTTGACAGGCATTTAAAAATGGTCCTCAAACGCCTATGCACAAGATATAATAGAAAGCACATCATGCTGTACACACTAAGCATTAGCGTTGTGTTGCTTCAAAATTTAAGCCTCATGTTAAAACCTTTCAACGTCTCCCATTTAAGTCTATGGCAACACTCCACAAATGCTCTGGCAGGTGTTTTTGGTGCAGTTGTGGTGCTTTAAAATTAGTCTATTTCTGTCACTTTCCATTGTGGAGCAGTTTTAACGCGCCCTGATGCTCATCAAACGCTACAAAACCGCGCATAGGGCGTGTTCTTAACTCTTCTAAAATGCCCCATTCTAAAGCTCATTGACGCCTGTCTGATGTCCATACAAACACTACAGGAACGTTTATTGAGCGTCAGAAATGTAGTCAAGTGTGAACAGGCCCTAACAGGTTTTCTTCTAGGATTGCCCCGTATTTGGCCCCATCCATCTTCCCATCAACTCCGACCAGCTTCCCTGTCCCTGCTGAAGAAAATCATCCCCACAACATGATGCTGTCACCATGTTTCACGGTGGGGATGGTGTGTTTAGGGTGATGTGCAGTGTTAGTTTTCCATAAAGACATGGATGAGCAAGTTTGGGGTGCAGGAACTTGACTGGTCTGCACAGAGTCCCTATTTCAACACGACAGAACACCCTTGGGATGAATTAGAGTGGAGACTGCGAGCCTGACCTTCTCTGCCAACATCAGTGCCTGACCTCACAAATGCTCTTCTGGAAGAATGGTCAAACATTCCCATAGACACACTCCTAAACCTTGTGGACGGCCTTCCCAGAAGAGTTGAAGCTGTTATAGCTGCAAAGGGTGGGCCAACTCAATATTGAACCCTACAGACTAAGACTGGCCATACACCTATAGATTATCTACAGATTTTCTATGGTCAGATGGAAAAAGTGGAACAGATTCCTCCATCTACGCTGAACTGTGTGGATGGAAGAAACTCCCACTGGTCCAGGATTCCATATTTTGCTAGTCGGTCCCGCTGGCTCTCACAATACCTGAACATTCTGATTGGGTGCAGACATTGTTTAGGTTGAGAGCCAGCGGGGCCGACTAGCAAGATACTGAAGCTTGGCCCAGTGGGAGATTCCTCCATCCACACAGTTTAGCACACATGGAGAAATATGTTGCACATTTTCCATCTAACCATAGAAAATCTGCAGATAATAATCTATAGGTATATGGCCAGCTTAAGACTGGGATGCCATTAACGTTCATGTGTGTGTAAAGCAGTGTTTCTCAATTCCAGTCCTCATGGCCCACTAACAGGTCATGTTTTCAGGATTTCCCTCAGATGAAACAGCTGGGGTAATTACTAACGCAGTGAAACTGATCAAATCACCTGTGCAAAATAATGGAAAGCCTGAAAACATGACCTGTTAGTGGGCCATGAGGACTGGAATTGAGAAACACTGGTGTAAAGGCAGGTGTCCCAATACTTTTGACAATATAGTGTAATAATACACGTGTTCCTAAAAGTTGGCTGAAGCAAAAGTGTTCTTTCAATTAAAAGCTTAACCGATTTCCCCCATCACACAGTGCTGCCAACTCCACGACTTCCAATCACTTTACAATTTGTAGAACTTAAAAAAAAAATATATATTAAATAAAAGGAATGAAGCTCTGCCTAGATACAGTGTCCTTTTCCCTTTAACTGTGAAATGTACTTTCTAGATTGTATGAAAAAAAAAAAAAAAGCAGATAAATCTTGTGTACTGCAGTTCTCTGTGCTGTGGCACAGCAGCCGCGCGGGGAATTCCCTTTTAGCCGTGGAGTTTTTCTGGTGAGGAAATGGTTTACCAACTGACACTATCACCGAGAGAGAGCTTCCTTTAAGTGCAAAAACAGTGTGCTTTGTACATGATCACAAGAGGTCTGCACTGATCTCGCCGTCTTCCTGTACATTCTGCATGCCGGCTCTGCTTTTCTCATCGTACAAAGAAAAAAAAAATTCTACATTTTTTTTTAACTAAAAGAATATTTTGTTTGGAAGACAAGCGATAGAAGTGTCTATATAAAAGTGATGTAGAAATATCTGTGTACATTGGTAGCTAACCACAATGTAACCGTTTCTAAAGCTTCATGCACTGTGCATGTCAATTGTAAAACAAATATAGTATATATATTTAAAGGCTAAGTCCACCATAAAATGAATAAATACCGGATTTATCGACGTATAACATGCACCTTAACTTTAAGAGGGAAGTTTTAGCGAAAACTTAAATTTTAAAATAAGGGTCAGTGCTCTGCAGCCTCACCAGTGCCCATCAATGCAGCCTCTAATATGTCCATTATTGCAGCCTGTTTAGTGCCCATCTGCAGCCTCTAACGCCCATCTGCAGCCTCTAATGTGCCCATTATTGCAGCCTCTAATATGCCCATTATTGCAGCCTGTTTATTGCCCATCTGCAGCCTCTGATGTGCCCATTATTGCAGCCTGTTTAGTGCCCATCTGCAGCCTCTAACATGCCCATCTGCAGCCTTTGTACCCATTATTGCAGCCTGTTTAGTGCCTATCTGCAGCCTCTAGCGTGCCCATTATTGCAGCCTCTAACATGCCCATCTGCACCCTCTAACATGCCCATGTCTGCAGCGTCTAGCATGCCCATTATTGCAGCCTGTTTAGTGCCCATCTACGGCCTCTGTGCCCATTATTGCAGCCTGTTTGGTGCCCATCTGCAGCCTCTAACATGCCCATCTGCAGCCTCTAATGTGCCCATTATTGTAGCCTCTAGCATGCCCATCTACGGCCTCTAACATGCCCATTATTGCAGCCTGTTTAGTGCCCATCTGCAGCCTCTAACATGCCCATCTGCAGCCTCTGTACCCATTATTTCAGCCTGTTTAGTGCCCATCTGCAGCCTCTAACATGCCCATCTGCAGCCTCTGTGCCCATTATTTCAGCCTGTTTAGTGCCCATCTTTGCAGCCTCTAACATGCCCATGATTGCAGACTGTTTAGTACACATCTGCAGACTCACCTTTGCAGATGATTACAGCCATGCCAGTGCTGAATGACACCGATCCACGATCTCCTGTGTATCTGGCGCTCAATCACTCACAGTCCCACCCGGTTCATATGATTTACAGAGCAGTGGTCCAATGCTGGGCCAGGGGGGCGGGACTGTGTGTGACAGCGCCGGATACACAGGAGATTGCGGCGGTGTGTCATCCAGCGGCGCTCCTCCCTTTCTTACACTCTGGGTAGCAGGGATTGCCATATAACACGCACACATGATTTCCCCCTGATTTTCCGGGGGGAAAAGTGTGTGTTATACGCTGATAAAAACAGTAAATGCACATTTTTTTTTTTTTTTTTTTTTACAGGAACAAAAAAAATATTTGCATTTATTCTTTTTTTCCCATAGGAGCCTGCAAAACCTTTGCACCCGCAACCAGTAGATCGGTGTAATGCCATACTCATGCAGACTCTTCCTCCAGCTCTCTCTCCATAGCAAGGTACGGGCTTTCAGTTGGAGGAAGTGCCAGTGAAGAACTACAAGTCCATCTGCAGGGAAGACCGATGGGACATGTAGTTCATTCATTCACAAAATAGAATGACAATCTTGTGAGGGTGGAGCCATGCCAATTTCAAAAGTAATAGTTACTGTGGGGAGAGAAGAACCCCTGCGTGCTGACATAGGGGATGGACGGTTTGGTAACAATGGGGGTTCCATTTGTACTGTGTTGTAGGGTACATCTTAAATACAGGAGTAACTTGTACAGAGGGAAAAATAATTATTTGATCCCTGCAGATTTTGTAGGTTTGACCACTTACGAATAAATGAAGGGTCTATAATTTTTTTCATAGGTGTATTTTAAATGATAGAGACAGAATATCAACCAAAAACCCCAAAAAAAAAAAAAAACACAATACAAATGTTATACATTGAGTTGCAGTTCAGTGAGTAAAATAAGTATTTGATCCCCTACCAACCAACAATAATTCTGGCACCCACAAACTGGCTACAGAATGTGTTCATGTGGTACACATATTAATCCTATCAATGTAAGAAGGTGCTCCTAATGACAACTCGTTATATATATAAAAGACACCTGTCCACAGAACCTCTTTCTTCCATTCAAACCTCACCATCATGGGCAACACCAAAGACCTGTCAAAGGAGGTCAGGGACAAGATTGTAGACTCGCACAAAGCTGGAATGGGCTACAAGACCATCAGCAAGGTGAGAAGGAGACAACTGCTGGAGCGATTCAATCGCCCTCGGTCTGGAACTCCATTCACGATTTAGCCTCATGGGGTAGGGATGATCATGAGAAAAGTGAAGGATCCAACACTGGTCAAGACCCAACTGAAGGAAGCAGGAAATATGTCCCATGAAGAAACTCCTGCATTCCATGATTAGGCCTTGCAATGAGGATTACCAGAATGTCCTACATTCCAATCATGCAGAGCAGAGGAGAAATAGGTTTCCGGGAAGAAAAGGCATAGATCAAGGTATACTGATCGCAGGTAGCCACCACAACATCCACTGCTTTGTGCTTACTGCATTGTGTAAATACATGGCCAGTTTGTTTTTGAACCTGGCCAGGAAGTGCCCACCACCTGAAGCACAGGTCCTCCAACACCTCCAGGTTTTAACATCCAGATGCTGCTGGCTAAGGAACCCTGCCTACCTACCCCCGGCATGTACACTGCTGACAAGGCTGAAATATCTGCCTAGCACAGGATCCAGTCTACATCTCTTTTGCTGTAACAAGACTTTTGGTTTCTCCCTGAATATTCATATTCTGGGTCAGATGACCCTCCAGCAGCCCAATGCTGAGGGGACAGATCCCTGGAGCTCCAAGATGTTGTCGGAAGATAAGATTAAGGCCCCTTTCACACGAGGTGGACTCCGCTTCCACAGAGTCCGCCGGCTCAGCGGGAGATCTCTCCGTTGATCTCCGCTGAGCCGGCGGATGGCAGGTCCCTCTCTGCCCACTGAGTGGGGAGGGGCTTGTCCAGCGCCGCTGGTCTCTATGGAGAGATTGGATGATCCAACGTAGGGCCAGCAGTCTGCTTTTGGCGGATCGGACCGGGTCAGATGTCAGCGGACATGTCTCCACTGACATCCGTCGCTCCATAGACCAACATGGAGCGCCTGTTCAGGTCCGCCGTCAAAACTGACAGGCGGACCTTAACAGTCCGTCAGTGTGAAAGGGGCCTAAGATATCCGATGCCCCTCAATGAACAAGAAAGAAATGCAAATTATGCTATAAGCATTATATTAAAAAAAATAAAAGTTTGTCTTGAATTTCTCCTGAAAAATATCACAGCTCCATCTGTGCCTAACCTTATTCTGTAGCCTCGTAGCTGTATACTTGTAATGCAAGAACACTGTGCCACATCTGACTGCTAGTGTTCATTTTGGCATCAAATTTTGATTTAGTTTTAGTCATAATCTTTTGACTAAAGCGTCATTTTAGTTTTAGTTGCCTTTTAGTCATCTGCAATGGTTTTATTTGTATTTAGTCGACTAAGATGTCCTACATTTTAGTCGACTAAAATGACCCATACTTTTTTACGCTATGAGGAGCCTGTTCTCCATTTTTTCCTCTTTTTTTTCTGCCACGGATTCTTTCCATCAGAACCTCAAACTATCGCGAGGAGGGGATATTGGGAGCCGGCCAATTATCCATGGTCACAGAGACCACCCAAGGTCTTTACTGACCCTTTGTGTTATATGACAAGGAGGGTCAATGACATGTGGTGTGTGGGGACCTTCACGTGGTGATTAGGGCTCACAGAGAGATGCTTGCCAGTCACAGTGGGCATCACATGGCGAAAGCTTGCAAGTTGGAGAGAACTTTGTATACTGGATGCCACACAGAATGTGTGACATCATGCACAGCTCTCTCTCCCAAAAGCCTCGTACAGACGATCGGATTGTTGGCCAACAATGGAATTTTGTCCGAAGGGCCTTGGCCCAAACTTGTCTTGCATACACATGGCCACACAATTGGTGGCCAACAAATACAAACGTAGTTACATAGTTAGTAAGGTTGAATAAAGACACCAGTCCATCTAGTTCAACCTGAGTGTCTACAATTGTCCCTATCCCTGTACATTGTACACTCACATCAGTCCCTACCCTCAAGGAGCCCACAATCCAAGGTCCCCATTCATATACTAGGGCCAATATTTTTAGACAGAAGCCAATTAACCTACCTGCATGTCTTTGGAATGTGGGAGGAAACCGGAGTACCCGGAGGAAACCCACACAGGCACAGGGAGAACATGCAAACTCCAAGCAGGTAGTGTCCTGGTTGGGTTTCGAACCAGTGACCCTTTTTACTACTATGCGAGAGTGCCAACCATTACACCACTGTACTGCATAGTTTTTCAGCTCTTTAGTGCCACCCTTTGGGCTCCTTCTGCCAATTTTGTGTTAGTAGAAGTTTGGCGAGTGTTAATTCGCACTTTTATTTTCAAGCTTTTAATTTCGTGCTTTTCAGTTCGTTTCTGAATGGCCGTTCCTCAACCAGACATGTTGCGGAATCGGGGGAGATAACGCGTTATTATTGGCCTTGGAGTTATAGGAGAATAATCCAGATGATTTTCGGAATTATCTCCGGATGACGGACCCCTGCTTTCACCAACTCTTGGCATTGTTGACCCCCTATATTAAGAAGCAGGACACACGCATGAGACTTATTTTATTTTTTGGTTGAATAAAAATGATTTGATTAGTTATATTTTCTATATTTTTGGATGTATAGAATCCACGTTTTGGTTAAGTTCTATTGGCAGATAGCATGTGTAATTTTATTTGTTTTCTTTTTCTAATGCACAATAAAAAATATTGTGTAGAATAATACTTGGCTATGTGTTTTACTTCAAATGACAGTTTGGGAGTAGGCAGTTACATTTAAATAAATACAATGTAAAATTGACAAGGAACACCAACATAGTTGTATCTTTGATCTTAAAAACTACGGGATAATGGTGTTGTGGTAACTTGCAAAAAAAAAAACATATTATTCTTGATATCACTAGAAAAAAATCCTTTGAAAATTAGTTTGCAATAACTCCATCAGTATCACCAGCAAAGCAGCTTCATTATTATCCCATTAAAGAAAAAGAGAATTGTGCGCTGCATTCCGAGATTTCATAATTTGCCGCGTCACAAATGTTAATTCTCCATTATGAACGCTAGTTTACAAGATCGACCGCTTCTGGCTCATCCTTGCTTCCTATAGCATGCATGTTTGTACTTTGGACTTTTCTCCGGCGGACTTGTGTGCACATGATCAGAAAATCCGACAACAGACATTTGTCTGCGGAAAATGTGAAAACCTGCCATCCAACATTTGTCCACGGAAAGTCCGACAACAATTGTCCGATGGAGCACACACATGGTCGGATTCACCGCCAACAGCCTGTCATCGAACATTTCCCATCAAAATGTCCACAGCTTAACTCTAGTGAGATTTTGCCAGGGAGGGAGGGGGGAATGAGTCATAGGAGGTCCAATAAGAGCGGCAGAGCTGGAGGGGGCTGGATGAGGGCAGAGATAACAGGAGACTGCAGAGATCCATGGGTATTCATCCACAGAGGAGAAATGAGCAGGTAATCAGAGGTGTGAGTGTGTGTGTCTGTATATATGTGTATGTGTGTCTGTGTAAATCCAGGAAGTGAACAGGCAGCAGCTTCAGCTGCCCACAGTTAAAATGGCTGCAGCCAGACTCGGTGGAGGGAGATTTCTGCAGCATATATTTGGCAAGTACAGAATCACAGTAAATATAAAATATTATGTAAAGTGGTTGGAGGGAAGCTTCAGAATGGCAAAGATGTTTTTATTACAAATTATGTAAGCAGACTGCAGCTCCTCTTTAACCACTTGTTTACTGGCCACTTAAACCCCCCCCCCCCCCCTCCTGCCCAGACTAATTTTCAGTTTTCAGCGCTGTCGCATTTTGAATGACAATTGCGCGGTCACGCAACACTGTACCCAAATGAAATTTTTATCATTTTTTTCCCCACAAATAGAGCTTTCTTTTGGTGGTATGTAATCACAGCTGGGATTTTTATGTTTTGCTAAACAAAAAAAATTGAAAATTTTGAAAAAAAAAAAAATCAAGTTTGTTATAAAATTTTGCAAACAGGTAATTTTTCTGCTTCATTGATATGCGCTCATGAGGAGGCACAGGTGGACACATAGGCTGCACTGACGGGCGCTAATAGGCACAGTTAAGGTGCCACTGATAGGCACAGATGGGCACAGATAAGGCGGCACTGATGGCCACTGATAAGATGGCACTGATAAGTACCACTGATGGGCAGCACTGTTCTTCAGGCACTGACAGGTGGTGCTGGTGGACACTGGTAGGCGGCACTGTTGCCTACTGCTAGGTGGCACTTTGTAAGGGGCACAGGTGGGTACTGAGGAGCTGGCAGTAGATCGCAGTGATCGGGACTAATGTCTCTCTCACTGGCACCGGTGATTAGCAATTTTTTTTTCCCTGCACTGTCAGCGCGAGGAGAAAAAATAGCCGATTACCGGCTGTGTTGACATCACATGATCAGCTGTCATTGGCTGACAGCTGATCACGTGTTAAGGGGCCGGGATCGACCCCTCACTCCGATGTGTGATCCAGCGAGTCTCAGACTCACTGATCACAGAGTGCGCCCTTCAGGGGTCGCGCAGGCCACTCGTGCACGGGACGATAGACGTTGTCCCGGCAGGTCTGCACTGTAGCCTTCATTCGGCTATAGCGTGGATCTTAACTTTATCACTATTTGGACTTAGAGTTGTGCAAGCTTTTTTTTGGATTATGTAATCATAGGTCACATTATTAAGGTTTCATAAGCAAGTGCTGTTCTTTCACGGAGAATAATTATTCTTGTTGATCATACATCATTGCTTGACCTACAGGTTTGGAACAGCAGCTGCAAAAAAATATTTTATTCTATTATATAGTTTCACAGGTGGCGCGTGTGTATACAGTCCCTTGAAAAAGTATTCACACCCCACTGAAATTTTCCACATTTTGTCATTTTACAACCAAAAACGTAAATGTATTTTATTGGGATTTTATGTGATAGACCAACACAAAGTGGCACATAATTGTGAAGTGGAAGGAAAATAATAAATGGTTTTCAAAAATGTTTACAAATAAATATGTGATAAGTATGGCGTGCATTTGTATTCAGCCCCCTAACATTTACTCTGATACCCCTGACTAAAATCTAGTGGAACCAATTGCCTTCAGAAGTCACCTAATTAGTAAATAGAGTCCACCTGTGTGCAATTGAATCTTAGTATAAATGCAGCTGTTCTGTGAAGCCCTCAGAGGTTTGTTAGAGAACCTTAGTGAACAAACAGCATGCTGAAGGCCAAGGAACACACACGACAAGTCAGTGATAAAGTTGTGGAGAAGTTTAAAGCAGGGTTAGGTTATAAAAAAAAAATAATAAGCTTTGAACATTTCATGGAGCACTGTTCAATCCATCATCCAAAATGTTAAGAGTATGGCACAACTGCAAACCTACCAAGACATGGCCGTCCACCTAAACTGACAGGCCGGGCAAGGAGAGAATTAATCAGAGAAGCAGCCAAGAGGCCCATAATAACTCTGGAGGAGCTGCAGAGATCCACAGCTCAGGTGGGAGAACCTGTCCACAGGACAACTATTAGTCGTGCACTCCACAAATCTGACGTTTATGGAAGAGTGGAAAGAAGAGAGCCATTGTTTAAAAGAAATAGATCCCTTATAGTGTTTATTGTTAATAAAACACCTCTTGCAATGCTATTACAGTGCCTTGCAAAAGTATTCACCCCCCTTGGCTTTTTACCTATTTTATTACATTACAACCTTTAGTTAAATGTTTTATTTTTATTGTTTATTTATAAGTTTTTGCATGTCATGCAAAAGAAAATACATGTGAAACATTAACATTTAGAAGTAATGCAGGTATATACTGACTTGGAGAACTACAAAGAACATATAATCTGTACAAGTAGAGGAATAGAGATAGCGATAGCGATAGAGATAGAGAGATTGTGAACAGGTGTGGCAATAATCAGGCCTGGGTGTGGCTAGAGAAATTGAACTCAGGTGTGGACAACCACAGTTATAGTATGTTTTAACAAGGGGGGCAATCACTTTTTCACACAGGGCCATGATGGTTTGGATTTTTTTTCACCTTTAATAATAAACACCTTCATTTACAACCTGTACTGCCAGCTCCTCAGTACCCACCTGTGCCCCTTACAAAGTGCCACCTAGCAGTAGGCAACAGTGCCGCCTACGAGAGAGAGAGAGAGAGAGAGAGAGAGAGAGAGAGAGAGAGAGAGAGAGAGAGAGAGAGAGAGAGAGAGAGAGAGAGAGAGAGAGAGAGAGTACGAGAGAGAGAACGAGAGAGAGAGAGAGAGAGAGAGAGAGAGAGAGAGAGAGACTATTTAACCTCATAAAGAGGTCTGTACAAAAAGAACAATAGTTAGCATACGATCTCACAAAACATATGAGAGCAACTGAAGTTAACTAACGAGGTCAATTTCCTTCAAAACCATATACAGAATCATCCCATGTTGACCATGTTTCAGAAAATTTTTATTTTATGCATATATGAGTGGGTTATGACCTCCCATTAATCAACTGTTCTCAATAAATAATAATTTTGATTGATATTTTCTGATTGCTAAGGATTGTATTAGTGATGATGATTTACAGTGGTGTGAAAAAGTGTTTGCCCCCTTCCTCATTTCCTGTTCCTTTGCATGTTTGTCACACTTAAGTGTTTTGGAACATCAAACCAATTTAAACAATAGTCAAGGACAACACAAGTAAACACAAAATGCAATTTGTAAATGAAGGTGTTTATTATTAAAGGTGAAAAAAAATCCAAACCATCATGGCCCTGTGTGAAAAAGTGATTGCCCCCCTTGTTAAAACATACTATAACTGTGGTTGTCCACACCTGAGTTCAATTTCTCTAGCCACACCCAGGCCTGATTATTGCCACACCTGTTCACAATCAAGGCATCACTTAAATAGGAGCTGCTTGACACAGTAAGGTCCACCAGAAGATCCTTAAAAGCTACACATCATGCCGAGACCCAAAGAAATTCAGGAACAATTGAGAAAGAAAGTAATTGAGATCTATCAGTCTGGAAAGGGTTATAAAGCCATTTCCAAAGCTTTGGGAATCCAGCGAACCACAGTGAGAGCCATTATCCACAAATGGCGAAGACATGGAACAGTGGTGAACCTTCCCAGGAGTGGCCGGCCGCCCAAAATTACCCCAAGAGCGCAGCGACGACTCATCCAAGAGGTCACAAAAGACCCCACAACAACGTCCAAGGAACTGCAGGCCTCACTTGCCTCAGTTAAGGTCAGCGTTCATGCCTCCACCATCAGGAAAAGACTGGGCAAAAATGGCCTGCATGGCAGAGCTCCAAGGAGAAAACCACTGCTGAGCAAAAAGAACATCAAAGCTCGTCTCAATTTCTCCACAACACATCTTGATGATCCCCAAGACTTTTGGGACAACATTCTGTGGACCGATGAGACAAAAGTGGAACTCTTTGGAAGGTGTGTGTCCAAGTATATCTGGCGTAGAAGGAACACTGCATTTCATAAAAAGAACATTATACCAACAGTAAAATATGGTGGTGGTAGTGTGATGGTCTGGGGCTGTTTTGCTGCTTCAGGACCTGGAAGACTTGCCGTGATAAAAGGAACTATGAATTCTGCTGTCTACCAAGAGATCCTGAAGGAGAATGTCCGACCATCTGTTCGTGTACTCAAGCTGAAACGAACTTGGGTTCTGCAGCAGGACAATGATCCTAAACACACCAGCAAGTCCACCACCAAATGGCTGAAGAAAAACAAAATGAAGACTTTGGAGTGGCCTAGCCAAAGTCCTGACCTGAATCCTATTGAGATGTTGTGGTATGACCTTAAAAAGGCCGTTCATGCTCGAAAACCCTCTAATGTAACTGAATTAGGACAATTCTGCAAAGATGAGTGGGCCAAAATTCCTCCAGGACGCTGTAAAAGCCTCATTGCACGTTATCGCAAACGCTTGGTTGCAGTTGTTGCTGCTAAGGGTGGCCCAACCAGTTATTAGGTTTAGGGGGCAATCACTTTTTCACACAGGGCCATGATGGTTTGGATTTTTTTTCACCTTTAATAATAAACACCTTCATTTACAAATTGCATTTTGTGTTTACTTGTGTTGTCCTTGACTATTGTTTAAATTGGTTTGATGTTCCAAAACACTTAAGTGTGACAAACATGCAAAGGAACAGGAAATGAGGAAGGGGGCAAACACTTTTTCACACCACTGTATGTCAGCCACAGTGGTGACCAATTGTGGGAGTCTTGGGGGTGAGGTGGACAATCATAACCTAGGAATGACCCGCTTGGCAGCCAATAAAATAAAAAACAGTCGGCGCATAGCCTTAGAAACACCAGGGAAAGGGAGACCTATCAAGTAGTGCATGGGCGTCAGAGGGACGGGGTTACCAACCAGTGTTTCTAACAATTTCTGGACTCGGAGCCAAATCTGGTGGACAGGAGAACACTCCCAAAAAATATGGTAGTGAGAGCCTACAGCATTATTACACCTCCAATGTTTTGAGATTGATCGAATACGGGTGTGTAGGATGGGGTCCTGTATCAATGCATAAGGACGTTGTATGCAATTTCCTTATGGGTCACGCATCGAGAGATTTTGGAAGTGTGCTCCCACATGCTCCCCCAATTCAACAAGGAGATGTCGTGCTGCAAGATCGGAGACCATTTTCTCATGTAGTGGTGGTTATTTACCGTCATAGGGATGGCCTCATGCAATATTTTGTATATGGTAGATCATTTGGGGCTCATAAGGACCATTGGTGCATAGGATCTCAAAGTCTGTTGGCTTCTCCAGAGTCAAAGAAGGGGATCTGGTGGAGAAAAAATGTCTAATCTATAAGTATTAATGTAAAAGCTTTTGGGAAATCTGAGGTCTTTGCAAGTTAGGAAAGGTCAGTATATGTTGTGTCACTGGATTAACAAAGTGACGTAGTTGGAAAAGTTCTGCCTGGGTTCATGGCAGTATACGGTAATAAGACTGGGATGTCTGGGTTGAATAGGATATTCACGAGTGGTGGGCACGGTGAAATGTTTTTTTAATCTGAATTATATGTGATGGATCAGAACACAATAGTCTAAGTTGGTGAAGTCAATTAGAAACATATATACATAAAACTATTTTTCAGAAATAAAAAACTGCTAATTGGCATGTGCATATGTATTTACCCCCTTTGTTATGAAGCCCATAAAAAGCTCTGGTGTAACCAATTACCTTCAGAAGTCACATAATTAGTGAAATGATGTCCACCTGTGTGCAATCCACATGTCACATGATCTGTCATTACATATACACACCTTTTTGAAAGGCCCCAGAGGCTGCAACACCCAAGTAAGAGGCACCACTAACCAAACACTGCCATGAAGACCAAGGAACTCTCCAAACAAGTAAGGGACAATGTTGTTGAGAAGCACAAGTCAGGGTTAGGTTATAAAAATATATCCAAATATTTTATGATCCCTAGGAGCACCATCAAATCTATCATAACCAAATGGAAAGAACATGGCACAACAGCAAACCTGCCAAGAGACGGGCGCACACCAAAACTCACGGCCCGGGCAAGGAGGACATTAATCAGAGAGGCAGCACAGAGACCTAAGGTAACCCTGGAGGAGCTGCAGAGTTCCACAGCAGAGACTGGAGTATCTGTACATAGGACGACAATAAGCCATACGCTCCATAGAGTTGGGCTTTATGGCAGAGTGGCCAGAAGAAAGCCATTACTTTCAGCAAAAAACAAAATAGCACGTTTTGAGTTTGAAAAAAGGCATGTGGGAGACTCCCAAAATGTATGGAGGAAGGTGCTCTGGTTTGATGAGATTAACTTTTTGCCCATCAAAGAAAACGCTATGTCTGGCACAAACCCAACACATCAAATCAGCCAAAGAACACCATCCCCACAGTAAAACATGGTGGTGGTGGCAGCATCATGCTGTGGGGATGTTTTTCAGCAGTCAGGACTGAGAAACTGGTCAGAGTTGAGGGAAAGGTGGATGGTGCTAAATACAGGGATATTCTTGAGCAAAACCTGTACCACTCTGTGATTTGAGGCTAGGAGGGAGGTTCACCTTCCAGCAGGACAATGACCCCAAACACACTGCTAAAGCAACACTTGAGTGGTTTAAGGGGAAACATGTAAACGTGCTGGAATGGCCTAGTTAAAGCCCAAACCTCAATCCAATAGAAAATCTGTGGTCAGACCTAAATATTGCTGTTCACAAGCGCAAACCATCCAACTTGAAGGAGCTGGAGCAGCTTTGCAAGGAGGAATGGGCAAAATCCCAGTGTTAAGATGTGGCAAGCTCATAGAGACTGAATAGTTATGCACATTGACTTTTTCAGTTATTTCCGTTATTTTGTCCCATTGGTTGTTTGCTTCACAAAAAAAAAAACCTCTTCAAAGTTGTGGGCATGTTCTGTAAATTAAATGATGCAAATCCTCAAACAATCCATGTTAATTACAGGTTGTGAGACAACAAAACACGAAAAATGCCAAGAGGGTAAATACTTTTGCAAGGCACTGTAAATATGTGCATATAATTCAATAGTGAATTCACAACCAGTCCATATCTATTTGAATATCAATGTTCAAGTGTTATAAACTTCAATAATTGATATAAAGCCAGTTCATATGTGACAATTCTTATTAACATCCACCGCTGTGCTCATCTGTCCTCACTAGAATCTATACCATTACTTGTGCACACCGTCATAAGCTAAATTGCCTGCTCACCTCACAGATGAGTTAAAAACTTAGATAATGAACTTTCCTTTACTCCTACACAATTTCTTTCTTCCACATCGAAAAACAGCTGATCCTCCTACGCTCTCCCAGCTGTAAACCTGCGCTGGTAAATTCTAATGGATTGAGATCAGGATCAACACATCAAACATGTGGAAGAAGGTGCTCTGGTCAGATGAGACCAACATTTTTTGGCCTAAATGCAAAATGCTATGTGGCAGAAAACTAACACTGCACCTCACCCTGAACACACCATCCCCACCGTGAAACATGGTGGTGGCAGCATCACGTTGTAGAGATGCTTTTCTTCAGCAGGGACAGGGAAGCTGGTCAGAGTTGATAGGAAGATGGATGGAGCCAAATACAGGGCAATCTAAGACAAAAACCTGAAAAAGACTTGAGACTGGGGCAGAGGTTGACCTTCCAGCAGGACAACGACCCTAAACATACAGAGAGTTACAGATGGTTCTACAAAGTATTGATTTAGGGGGGCTGAATACAAATGCACACCACACTTTTCACATATTTGTCAGAAATTTAGAAAGCCATTTATTATCATTTTCCTTCCACTTCATAATTATGAGCCACTTTGTGTTGGTCTAACATATAAAATCCCAATAAAATATATTTACGTTTTTGGTTGTAACATGACAAAATGTGGAAAGTTAAGGGGTATGAATACTTTTTCAAGGCACTGTATATTATTTTCACTTTTTATCTAAAATAATTTTTGTTGACTAAAATCGAATAGGTTTTGTTAAATTGCAATGCGTTTCTCTAGAATTTTTCCAAACATTATATACTCCTGGAGTAAAAAATCTAATATCATGTTATTATTTATGGTATTAAGGTTTGAACAAACTACACAGACACTCTGGACAGTGGTCTGAGAGGACTCTAATGCTGCCCAGTGCTCTGGATGTCTAGATGGTGGTCTGAGAGGCCTGTAATGCTGCACAGTGGTCTGAGAGGCCTGCAATGCTGCACAGTGGTCTGAGAGGCCTGTAATGCTGCACAGTGCTCTGGATGGTGGTCTGAGAGGCCCGTAATGCTGCACAGTGCTCTGGATGGTGGTCTGAGAGACCTGTAATTCTGCACAGTGCTCTGGACAGTGGTCTGAGAGGCCTGTAATGCTGCACAGTGCTCTGGACAGTGGTCTGAGAGGCCTGTAATGCTGCACAGTGCTCTGGAGTGGTGGTCTGAGGAGGCCTGTAATTCTACACAATGCTCTGGGCAATCTGAGGAGGCCTGTAGTACACAGTGCTCTGGGTGGTGGTCTGAGTGGCCTGTAATGCTGCACAGTGCTCTGGACAGTGGTCCGAGAGGGCTGTAATGCTGCACAGTGCTCTGGATGGTGGTCTGAGAGGCCTGTAATGCTGCACAGTGCTCTGGATGGTGGTCTGAGAGGCCTGTAATGCTGCAGTGCTCTGGATGGTGGTCTGAGAGGCCTGTAATGCTGCACAGTGCACTGGATGGTGGTCTGAGAGGCCTGTAATGCTGCACAGTGCCTTGAGTGGTGGTCTGAGGAGGCCTGTAATTCTACACAATGCTCTGGGCAATCTGAGGAGGCCTGTAATGCACAGTGCTCTGGGTGGTGGTCTGAGGAGGTCTGTAATGTACAGTGATCTGGACGGTCATGAGCGGGACTCTCCGAAGGTTTGTACAGTGCTCTGGACGGCTGTCTGAGGAGGCCTGTAATGCTGCACAGTGTTAAGCTTTGCACATTACCTTGCTTGCTGGGAGGGGAAACACTCACGGGCTCTACAGGCAAAGCTTCATGGAAACCAGAAGTTCTCATGGGTAAAACGTCCCTTCCTCACATTTTTGTTCATTGACGAAATTGGAATTGATTTTCTTCATAGTTTTCATCAACTTCCGAAAATATGGAGTAATTTTCGTTTCATTTTCATCACTGGAAATATGCGGCTGACGAAAATTATGACGAAAATGTTTTTGTGAACTAAATTAACACTGGACAGCTAGTCTCGTCGGATTTGACCTGCGATTTGGTAATGTCCCTACTGTGGCCACTTTTGTTCTTCTTGCTCGGGAGGAAAGGTAGACCTGAGGACCTGCAGTGCCTGGCCGCTGCAGCTGGAGGAGGGAGCACATTCCGCATGTGCGCAGTTTCAATGGGCCGGAACGGCCGCTAAAGGACATACACCTGTAGCACTCGGCCCATCCTACTAACAGCAAGACAGAGGTGGATCAAGTGGCCAGTAGTCTTTGTGGAGAGACCACCCAACAGCTGCGTATATAGCAAAGATTGAGGCATCCGATAGTCCTTTCTGTTCGAACTGTGGGCTGAATGCAAAAAATCTTTTTAGGTTTAGGGGTGGGGAACTGTCAAAACTGTGGTCCACACTCAAGGTTTGAGACCAAAGCAGCTTTGCAACGTTCCAGAGATGCAAAGCTTTAACAGCTTTGCATCTCTGGAAAGTTGCAAAGCTGCTTTGGTCTCAATCCTTGTGTGTGGACCACAGTTTTGACAGTTCTAAGTGCTGACTTCCATGCTACCGTGCATGGTAGCCAATCAGCTTCCAACTTCAGATTGATCAATTAAGTTTTGACAATAAAACCTGGAAGCTGATTGGTTTCTATGCAGAGCTGCACCAGATTTTGCACGCTCCAGTTTTCGTGAATCCCCCTCCTTAGTCTGGCCCTTGCTGGGCTCAAACATTTACCTCCTTTAGTCTCGGTGGTGATAAAATAAATGGGGATTAGAACATGACACACGTTGCTGTCAGCAAGCATACAACATGAAGTTCAAAAATGAATATACAAAAATAAAAATGCACGAAGCTCAGCCTAAAATCTGATGGTATGATAGTCCTATTTTTCATTTAGTACTTTAAAAAAAAAATCTGCGAAAACATTAAAAACGTTGTAATCACACGAGATGATCTATACACAGCATAAAGGTCAGAGTCCAACTTTAGTATCTGTGTAGGAGGGCAGGCGGTGTTTTTTTTTCCCCTTCTGCTTTCTGCTGTCTTCTAACAAAAGGCACTAGACTATATAATCCTGCAACCAAAACAGGGTGTGTGTGCAAACTGCAAACCGTGCCACAGAAATAAAATGAAACGGACCACGTTATTAATTCACAATAAAAGTATATGACCTAATGATGATAGAAACGCCAAAATCCATCGCTTACAAATGTTGTGTGTCAATGTATTGTGTTGTTACCTTCCAGATTACCACCGAATTATGACTTATATAATAAATTTTTAATTACATAGTAAATCTGGTTGAAAAAAAAATAAAAAGAAAAGACAACCAATAAAAGAATAAAATAAAAAGAAATAAAAAAAAATATATGATATAAAAAATAAAACAATAAAAAAGTTCAACCAACGAAAAAGGGAAAAAAATGTGTTATTCAATCCTATATACGAAAAAAGACACAAGTCAACCAATAACACAATAATATGGTTGTCGGTAAGAAAGAACGATAAATTATTTCAATCCATGATGAGTATAAAAGATTACAATATTTTTATTATGGTTATATACAAGACATGATAAAAGGTTTGGTAGGAGTTATGTGCACATAAAGATATATCTAGAATTCAAAAACAGATGACACAATGTAATCACTCGGAGAAGGCATTGGAGTGATTGTCCTGACATGTTTCGCCACTCTGGGCTCATCAGGGGATGTTTTAAAGTCATGTAGATGTAACACTGCATATAACCAAAACAAGACTAAAACCAAAACAAAACAAAATTAAAACCATTACATGGACGGAGGGTACAATACAGAATAGAAGACAATAGAGCGATTGACGGGCATGATAGTTGACAGCGCATTTCATTGTATTATTACTATTTTAATTATTCTGTATTGTACCCTCCGTCCATGTAATGATTTTAATTTTGTCTTGTTTTGGTTATATGCAGTGTTACATCTAATTGTCTGTAAAACATCCCCTGATGAGCCCCGGTGGCGAAACATGTCAGGACAATCACTCCAATGCCTTCTCCGAGTGATTACATTGTGTCATCCATTTTTGAATTCTAGATGTGTCTTTATGTGCACATAACTCCTACCAAACCTTTTATCATGTCTTGTATGTAACCATAATAAAAATCTTGTAATCTTTTATAATCATCATGGATCGAAATTATTTATCATTCTACTCGTATTGCTACTTTCCACAAACAATAAAAAGTATTAAAACATAAATATAATTAAATATAATAAAAACAATAAAACAGATTCAAGCAATAAAAGAGAAAAGAAAATCCCCCCAAAAATAAAAATTAAATTATAGAATCCCATACACACAGCTGATCCAGAGGAAGGCAAAAAACCCCAGTAAAGCATGACCCAATTTGCTCCAGCAGGGGGAAAAAATCCCTCCTGATACCCCCCCGAGAGGCAATCAGATATTCCCTGGATCAACTTTACCTATAAATAAATAAATAAATTATTGGCTTGTTACTTTTGTTTTGTTTTTTATTATTATTATTTAACCTCTTCAGCCCCAGAAGATTTTACCCCCTCCTGACCAGAGCATTTTTTGCGAATCGGCACTGCGTCGCTTTAGCTGACAATTGCGCGGTCGTGCAACGTTGTATCCAAACAAAATTGACACTTTACACACAAATAGAGCTTTCTTTTGGTGGTATTGGATCACCTCTGCGTTTTTTATTGTTTGCGCTATAAAAGAAAAAAAATAGCGACAATTTTGAAAAAAAAAGCTATATTTTTTACTTTTGCTATAATAAATATCCACAAAAAAATATATAAAAAAAACAAATTTCTCTTTCTCAGTTTAGGCCGATATCCTACATATTTTTGGTAAAAAAGAAAAAAAAAAAAACGTACTAAGCGTATATTGATTGGTTTGCGCAAAAGTTATAGAGTCTATAAAATAGGGGAAAGATTTATGGCATTTTTATTATTAATTTATTTTTTATTAGTAATGGCGGCGATCTGTGATTTTCATCATGACTGCGGCATTATGGCGGACACATCGGACACTTTTGACACTATTTTGGGACATTATCATTTATACAGCAATCAGTGCCATAAAAATGCACTGATTACTGTGTAAATTACACTGGCAGGGAAGGGGTTAACACTACGGGCCCATGAAAGGGGTTAAGTGTGTCCCAGGGAGGTGTTCTAACTGTGGGGGGGATGGGCTACCACTGACATGACATCGATGTCTGCTCCCGATGACAGGGAGCAGTAGATCTCTGTCATATCACAAGGCGGAACGGGGGAATGCCTCGTTTACAAAGGCATCTCCCCATTCTGTGGCTCCACACCGTAATCACAGGCTGCCGGCGAACATCAAGTTCCCGGGACCCGCGGGCAAGCTCCTGCGGCATCACGTGCGCGCCCGATAGGAGGCAAATTTAAAGGGACGTACAGGTACACCCATTTGCCTGCCTGTGCCATTCTGCCGACATACATCTGTGTGCGGTGGTCGGCAAGCAGTTAAAGTTTAACTAAAGACAACACTTTTTTTTGTTGTTTTGGATAGAGTGGAGATGGATTAGAACCCCTGTCAGTTTTTATTACTGTCTGTGCCCCCGTTAGGGATTTTCCCCTCTCTATTTGTCCTGTTTACCATTATCATGAAGAGTGAAAGTAAAAGAAAATCACAAGATTTTGGGTTGTCCCCAGAAAAGTGATATAGGGGAAATCTTCCAATGGGGGTACTAGTTCTGATGACCTGGAGGTTCCCAAGAAATGTCCTTCGTTTGCAGGGATTTCATCTCACTTCCTGTTTGGCTTTGAGACAGGAAGAAAAGGGAATTTTTCATAATGGGACACATATGGGGGGGAAAAAATAAATCTAGCAGGGGTTATAACCCTCTCCTTACTCTATGCAAAATTTTTAAAATAATAAGCCTATAATAATATGGTTCTACTTTAAGATAAAAAAAAAAAAAAAGGCAACACGTCAAAAGTTTATAAAAATTTAAAGAAGAAGTCCAGCCAAAACTGGTTTGGCTGGACTTCTCCTATGGCTCACAGGAGTGCAATTCGTTTTGCACTCCTGTGACTTGTTTTCAGCAGACAGCGGTCTGAAGTCCGCTCTCTGCTGACGTCATAGGAATCAGTCCAAGCACGGCGTCATCCCGACAATAAAGTCTGGATCCGCCAGTTGCCTGGACTGACACCCGTCTCAGCCTCCCAGTGAGCCGCTCTGCCGCCCTCCACAGCTCAGCGCTCCAATGAGCGAGGAGGGAGATGAGCAGAGAGCTGTGACTGACAGTCAGCACCTCTCTGCTCACGGAGCTGTCAGAACCCAGCGATCGGCAGTGTTCAATCGCTCAGTTTTCAGTGCAGAGGCACCAGGGGGAGATGCAGCATCCACCTAGGTAAGTACGATTCCTAAAAAAATAAAGACGACAACCATACTTCCCTTTTAACCATTTCAGCCCCCTGGAAGATTTTACCCCTTCCTGCCCAGAGCACCCCCGGTATCCCTTTCTTCAGCCAGCAGTCTGGTTTACGATAATGGTGGTCTCTGCGGCAGATTCTCCATAAGATCACTTTTATCGGCGGCGGGTGTGGGTCCCCCCACCTCCCGCCACGCTCCGGTGCCCTCCCCCACTTACCAGAGCCAGCGGCGACAATGGAGGCAACCAGATGTTGCCCCTTGCTGGGCATGGAGACGAGTGAGCAGAATATGGCCCCCACACGTCTCCATATCAAAACGTCACTTCTGCCCATAGCTCTTAACCACTTGAGATCCGCGCTATAGTCGAATGATGGCTACAGCGCGGACCTGCATTGCTGGGACTACGTCTATTGACGTCGTCCCGTGCATGAGCGGCCTGCGCGCCCCCTGAAGGGCACAGGCGGCGCGCTCTGTGATCAGCGAGTCTATGAGACTCAGATCGAAGTGAGGGGTCGATCCCGACCCCTTACCATGTGATCAGCTGTCAGCCAATGACAGCTGATCATGTGTTGTCAACGCAGCCAGTAATCGGCTATTTTTTCTCCTCGCGCTGACAGCCCATCAATGAAGCAGAAAAATTACCTGTTTGCAAAATTTTATAACAAACTATTAAACGTGATTTTTTCTTTTTTTCAAAATTTTCCATCTTTTTTTGTTTGTTTAGCAAAAAATAAAAACCCCAGCTGTGATTAAATAAAATATTGAATGACTGCGCGATTGTCATTCAAAGTGACAGCGCTGAAAATTGGTCTAGGCAGGAGAGGGGTTAAGTGCCCAGTAAGCAAGTGGTTAAAGGGCCTTTTATTTTATTTTTTTAAATGACATTTTTTTTTTTTATTGCATTTTAGTGTAAATATGAGATCTGAGGAATTTTTGACCTCACATCTCATATTTAAAGTGGTAGTATGGTCAATTTTTTTACTTTTACCTACAGGAAAGCCTATAATAAGGCTTACCTGTAGGTAAAAAAAATATCTCCTAAACCTATACGGTTTAGGAGATATTCCCCTCGGTATGCGCCGCTGACTGCAGCGGCGCATGCGCACAAGGGGGTTCTCTCCGTGAAAATCCGGCAGCGCTCGTGCGGCCGGACTGAAATCTCCCGCGCGCATGCGATATCGCGGCTCCGGCCACTCACAGCGCCGGAGCCGCGATACCCGGAAGAGACGCCGAGGGAGCATGTCGGCTCCCTCGGCGTGGATCGGGCCAGATGTCGGGGCCTCGTTCTAAGGTAAGTATTTCATAATGAGCTAGTATGCGGTGCATACTAGCTCATTATGCCTTTTGCTTTGCAGGTTTAAAAAAAAAAAAATTGCGGGTTTACTACCGCTTTAAGAGGACCTGTCATCCGTTTTTTCTATTACATGGGATGTTTACATTCCTTAATACGAATAAAAGTGGCATTTTTTTTTTTTTTTTAAGGAACAGTATAAAAATAAAAGAATTCTAATTTTTTAAGGCGCCCCGTCCCGCCGAGCTCACGTGCATAAGTAAACACACATGTGAGTAGCGCCTGCATATGAAAAAGGTGTTCAAACCACACATTTGAGGTATCGCCACGATCGCTAGAGCGAGAGCAATAATTCTAGCCCTAGACCTCCTCTGTAACTCAAAATATGCAACCTGTAGATTTCTTTAAACGTCGCCTATGGAGATTTTTAAGGGTAAAAGTTTGTCGCCATCCCACGTGCGGTGGCAATTTTAAAGCGTGACATGTTGGGTAAGACCGCTGTGCAAATACAGTGCGACAGAAAGTATTGCAACGACCGCTATTTTATTCTCTAGAGTGTTAGAAAAAATTTTTTTATAATGTTTGGGGGTTCCACGTAATTTTCTAGACGTTTTTAACTTGTAAACCACAAATCTCAAAAGAGGCTCGGTCCTTAAGTGGTTAAGCACACGTAGCGCCCTAAGTTGGAATTTCGTTTACAAAAAATACCCTGAGCACTTTTTTTTTTTTTAAGTTAGCAGAGAAATGTACAAACATACAAAACGAATTTAGTTTTAGTTTGTTTAAAGCATAACATTGTGTGAAAAATGAATATTTAAAAATATTTCCACTAAATAATTTTCTTCCATTTATTATGGATTTCTAGACCCCAAATATGTGAACGTTTTGATACGTAGATCAGCTCTATATGGTTGATAAACAAATGTGTTTATTTTAGATTTCAGAAGTTATTGGGCATTTTCTATTTGTGTCCTCTGCATTCAACAGCTAATAATTGAATAATAAAGAAAAAAAAAAAACGTACGGATGATTAAAAAAAAAAAAAAAAAAAAAACAACACGCAAAATTTGTTTTTTTGCACCACCTACACAATTCTTTTTATACTTTACAGTCAGTTTGTTGCTGGGCACAAAGTTTCCTTTGATTGGAATGAATCATTAAAGTGGTTGTAATGGCTGAAGGTTTTCTTTTTACCTTCACGCATTCTATGTATGAAGGTTAAAAAAAAAATCTTCAATGTGCTGCTCCCCTCTTAGCCCCCCTAATACTTACCTGAGACGCATCTCGATCCAGAGATGTGCACGAGAGCCTCAGCTGTCCGGGGACTCCATCTCATTGGCTGAGATAGCCAATGGCTCCCACTGCTGTCAATCAAAGCCACGGCTCTGTGCGTCTTATGGACAAATAGAGCAGGGCTTGGGAGCGAGCATGCACTAGTGAACTAATAGCAAGCAGCTTGCTATTGGAGGCACTGGTCAAGGGGGAGGAGCCAGGAGCACCGGTGGGGGGTTTTATATATTAACAAAAAATAAAAAATAAACCTTTAGAATCACTTTAAAGTCTTACTAAACCCAGGACCCTGCATTCACTATATCTGGTCTCCCACAGTACATGGAAATGCAATTATTTTAGTAAATATAAACTGCTAAATACCTTTTCTCATCAGCAGTATATAGCAGTGTAGAGACGGCGGGGGACAGGTGCTGCACCCACCTAGGTAAGTGTAATGGGGGGAAAGACCCCAAACCCATACCTCTCATTTAACAGTGAGAGACAGAATAACAAAAATATCCAGAAAAACAAATTTCAAAAAAGTTATAAATCGATTGGCATTTTAATGAGTGAAATAAGTATTTGACCTCTCCGCAAAGCATGACTTAGTACTTGGTGGCAAAACTCTTGTTGGCAATCACAGAGGTCAGACGTTTTTTTGTAGTTGGCCACCAGGTTTGCACACATCTCAGGAGGGATTTTGTCCCCCTCCTCTTTGCAGATCCTCTCCAAGTCATTAAGGTTTGGAGGCCGACGTTTGGCAACTCAAACCTTCAGCTCCTTCCACATATTTTCTACGGGATTAAGGTCTGGAGACCAGCTAGGCCACTCCAGGACCTTAATGTGCACTTTCTTCTTCTTGAGCCACTCCTTTGTTGCCTTGGTTGGGTGTTTTGGGTCATTGCCATGCTGGAATACCCATCCACTACCCATTTCCAATGCCGCTGGCTGAGGGAAGGAAATTCTCACCCAAGATTTGATGGTACATGGCCCCGTCCATTGTCCATTCTCTGCGTTGAAGTTGTCCTGTCCTTTTAGCAGAAAAACACCCCCAAAGCGTAATGTTTCCACCTCCATGTTTGGTGGTGGGGATGGTGTTCTTGGGGTCATAGGCAGCATTCCTCCTCCTCCAAACACAGCAAGTTGAATTGATGCCAAAGAGCTTGATTTTGGTCTCATCTGACCACAACACTTTCACCCAGTCCTCCTCTATAGCATTCAGATGTTCATTAGCAAACTTCAGACGGACCTGTACATGTGCTTTCTTGAGCAGGGGGACCTTGCGGGCACTGCAGGATTTCAGTACTTTATGGCGTAGTGTGTTACCAATTGTTTTCTTGGTGACTATGGTCCCAGCTGTCTTGAGATCATTGACAAGATTCTCCCGTTTAGTTCTGGGCTGATTCCTCCCCATTCTCATGATCATGGAAACTCCACGAGGTGAGGTCTTGCATGGAGCCCCAGATCGGTGGAGATCGGCAGTTATTTTGTGTCTCTTCCATTCGCAAATAATCGCACCAACTGTTGTCACCCTCTCACCAAGCTGCTTGGCGATTGTCTTGTAACCCATTCCAGCCTTGTGTAGGTCTACAATCTTGTCCTTGACATCCTTGGACAGCTCTTTGGTCTTGGCCAGGGGTCTCCAAACTACGGACCTCCCAGTTGTTCAGGAACTACAATTCCCATCATGCCTAGTCATGTCTCTGAATGTCGGAGTTTTACAATGCCGCCTCATGGGACGTGTAGTTCTGCAACAGCTGGAGGGCCGTAGTTTGGAGATCCCTGGTCTTGGCCATGGTGGAGAGATTGGAATCCAATTAATCGATTGATTGGTTCTGTGGACAGGTAACAAGCTGAGATTAGGAACACTCCCTTTAAAGTGGAAGTAAACCCATGGATTTAAACAGTTAAAAAAAAGGCATGTCAGGAATGCTAACTGCACATTGGCTGTGCTCTCAGCCAAACGATCAAACCATCCAATGGCTGGTGTCATAACGAATCACATGTGCAGCACCATAGCAGTTGAAGATTAAACAGAGGCAAAGATGGCAGCTTCCTTGGCTGAAAACAATAGGGAAGTTTACTTCCACTTTAAGAGAGTGCTCCTAATCTCAGCTTGTGACCTGTATAGAAGACACCTGGGAGCCAGAAATCTTGCCGATTGATAGGGGATCAAATACTTGTTATTCTGGATATTTTTGTTGTTATTCTGGTTTTGGGTAAAATATCACTTTAAAGTCTCTAGAAGGGATATAATTAGACTGATTGTTTTTCCCGCCAGCTAGAACTTTGCAATAAACGCTTCTGTGAAAGACGGACTCTTCCCTTATAATTACAGCTGTCTTCATCCTCCCACATTCAGTCTGCCTTGGTGACAGATGTTAAAAATATCTAACTGCCTAAACAATTCTGAGTTTCTATAAGGGAGGACTAAGCGATGGGTGAGCGCAGCCTACACATATAGAAGATGTAACATAGGTGTGACTCACAAGTCCTCCAACAACCTTTCCTCTGTAGTACAGCTGGATTCTTCAAAGAGAGTAGGAAGAAAGTGTGAACCTGACCCTGCCTTCAGCCACTGACACCTTCACACCAAACCCCGATCGCTTTCTATATATAACCAACAACACATTACAAAACCTAACACTCATCACCGGGGACAATGACTACGGGGCACACCTACCCTCTAGGTCAAATGGACCTGGCATCACATACGTTTTCTCATGGCGAGTGCAAGCATATTAATTACTACAGTATGTATTACTTCCAGGTATTAATACCTCTTACAGAGATCAAAGTACTCCCCCTGACAATATATCTTCATCTGCATTTCTCTCCGGAAGGACACATCCATTTATTTTCAGGCATCATCCAGGGTCAGACCTAATTAATCCTGGTACCCGTTCAGTTTTTGGCTTTTCAGCCTTCTGGCTAAGATCAAGTGCAAGTAGTATTATTATTATACAAGTTTTGTATAGCGCCAACAGTTTGTGCAGAGCTTTACAACACGAGGGCAGACATTATAGTTAGTAAGGGGGGGGGGGGGGGAATAGGTTTGGCGCTATACCCTTTAGAACTTTTTTGAAAATTGAGACTTAGGTATACAATTAGCAAGAAATTTCCAGCGTGCTGGGTAATAAAATAAAATAAATTTAAATAACTGTGTATGTGTCAGTAAGTGTCAACCAACAATTATTATATCCTTTAAAGACAGTAAGTATCATAAATTCATAAATCAATTGTAACAGCATGCAATGTGCAAATGAAAAAAATATATAAAGTGCAAGGTGCTGGTGAACAAATATTGATATAGAACTATATAAATAGAAAGTAGAGCTCAATAGTATATAAATTTTAAGCTATATGGATATAAAAATAACAAGTAAAAATATGAAAATATAAAAAATATATATAAAGGTATATATATAAAAAATAATCTGTTTATCTGTTGAACATATCAAGTCCTCATATGGTGCAACTGTGATGAAAGGTGCGTATTACATAGTTAAATAAAGATTCAAGACAGTGAAAAAAGTTGTGGTAAAATATGGTAATATAAAAATGCAAAAAATGCAAAAATAAATAAAAATAAAAATAAAAATAAAAAATAGAAATGGGAATAAAAATAGTAAAAAAGTGTCCCAAAAAGGTAGTGGTGAATAGTGGGGTGTCCTCTGTGGGTGAAAGTGGAGTAAAGGGTAGAGGAGGCTTCAACTGTTGTTCCCGGTGCTCTGTGGCTATTTTTATGCAATTGCTCTCACCAGAGATATGACCCCTTCCGGGGTGGATCAGCCTTCACAGTATCAGCCACAGTGTTGCTCTCTGGCTTGCCTCTATTGCGGTTCCGGGAAAACCTCGTTCTTCCGTTCATATGCAGTTCGGTTATATGTAATGAATAAGAGGCATATCCATGGTGCAGTATGTCTTATAAAGCTTCGTATTTATTATATAGGCAAAAGGGTTACTCACAAACATCCGTTCGTATATATATATATATTAAAAGGAAAGATCCCGTTCGGCTATACGCCTTCTGAGTTAGCGGTGTATGCTGTCTGGCCACACCCTACGCGTTTCGTCATCAAAGACGTCCTCTGGCTCCAGAGGACGTCTTTGATGACGAAATGCGTAGGGCGTGGCCAGACAGCATACACCGCTAACTCAGAAGGCGTATAGCCGAACGGGATCTTTCCTTTTAATATATATATATACGAACGGATGTTTGTGAGTAACCCTTTTGCCTATATAATAAATACGAAGCTTTATAAGACATACTGCACCATGGATATGCCTCTTATTCATTACATATAACCGAACTGCATATGAACGGAAGAACGAGGTTTTCCCGGAACCGCAATAGAGGCAAGCCAGAGAGCAACACTGTGGCTGATACTGTGAAGGCTGATCCACCCCGGAAGGGGTCATATCTCTGGTGAGAGCAATTGCATAAAAATAGCCACAGAGCACCGGGAACAACAGTTGAAGCCTCCTCTACCCTTTACTCCACTTTCACCCACAGAGGACACCCCACTATTCACCACTACCTTTTTGGGACACTTTTTTACTATTTTTATTCCCATTTCTATTTTTTATTTTTATTTTTATTTTTATTTATTTTTGCATTTTTATATTACCATATTTTACCACAACTTTTTTCACTGTCTTGAATCTTTATTTAACTATGTAATACGCACCTTTCATCACAGTTGCACCATATGAGGACTTGATATGTTCAACAGATAAACAGATTATTTTTTTATATATATACCTTTATATATATTTTTTATATTTTCATATTTTTACTTGTTATTTTTATATCCATATAGCTTAAAATGTATATACTATTGAGCTCTACTTTCTATTTATATAGTTCTATATCAATATTTGTTCACCAGCACCTTGCACTTTATATATTTTTTTCATTTGCACATTGCATGCTGTTACAATTGATTTATGAATTTATGATTCTTTATGATACTTACTGTCTTTAAAGGATATAATAATTGTTGGTTGACACTTACTGACACACACACAGTTATTTAAAATTTATTTTATTTTATTACCCAGCACGCTGGAAATTTCTTGCTAATTGTATACCTAAGTCTCAATTTTCAAAAAAGTTCTAAAGGGTATAGCGCCAAACCTAATTCCCCCCCCCCCCCCCTACTTCATTTTATTCCTTCCCTTACTGGGTTGGAATTAAAATAGGGGCTGCTCTTACCCGAACTAGAATCCATAGCGCGACCTAAAAACCCCCCTACAGACATTATAGTTACATTTCAATTTGGCACAAGAGGAATCAGAGGGCCCGGCTCGCAGTACTCTGAATGTTATCAATTACACAAAGACAAAAGCCCATGGGACTTTCATAAGAAACGCTAAACAAGCAAGAAAAATTAAAACCAAAAGTACTTAATTGTATGTAATATGGATTGCGCCAACTATCACCACTCATAAAGTATATGACCTATGTCAGAGATATGCAATTAGCGGACCTCCAGCTGTTGTAAAACTACAATTCCCATCATGCTTCTGCCTCTGGATGTCATGCTTGTGGCTGTCAGAGTCTTGGTATGCCTCATGGGACTTGTAGTTCTACAACAGCTGGAGGTCCGCTAATTGCATATCCCTGACCTATGCCAACTCATTAAATATTGCTTTCACAGTATCGTATACAAATTTAAAGTGCAGTGCATATATTAAAGCCCCTATAATTTCCTCAATACAAATACACCATTAAAGGGATTGTAAAGTAAAAAAAAAATGTTTTTAAATAACAAACATGTTATACTTACCTCCGCTGTGCAGCTCGTTTTGCACAGAGTGGCCCTGAACCTGGTCTTCTGGGGTCCCTCGGCGGCTGTCTCTGCTTCCTCCCGCAAGTACCCGCATGGTGAGAAGCATCTGGGGGCGTGCTCCCATGATACAGCCGGGGGCTATAGCCGCTCGCTGTATCACACAGCCCCACCCCGGTGCTCCGCGTCAGTGGATGTGATTGACAGCAGCGCGAGCCAATGGCTGTGCTGCTTTCCATTCATCCACTTCAGCCAATCAGCGGCCAGGCTGAGTGGTGAAGGACGGCGGGGACGAACGCGGGATTTTCGAGGGGTGAGGTAAGTAAAATGGGGGGGCTGGGGGCGCAGGCAGTGTCAGATGTTTTTTCACCTTAATGCATAGAATGCATTAAGGTGAAAAAACATTTAACTTTACAACCCCTTTAATGAAGACATATGTATTCAACACCAATGTATAAAGTGCAATTCCACGTTGTAAAAAATGCAAACAAAAAATATATAAAAAGGACAAAATAAATAAAATTAACTTCAGTGCAAATGAATGTCCTAAGTGAGTGATCACTTCAGAGCAAATATTCCTCCTGTATAAAGTGCTTCTATATCCAAATGAGTGACTTCACCACCACCTGTTGCAATGCCCACTCACCAGATAATCCAGAATATGCACCTTTGGCTCATTTAGGATAACCACTCCATTATGGGTTTCCCAAAAAGCCTCTCCAAGCAGTATATAAATGGCTCTTGCGCTAGTTGTCTCTCCCAAAGATATATAAATAGCCATCATGGTATAGTATGTAATCAAAATTTATTTAAAAAGGGTAAAAACGTAGTTAAACTCACATGCGCCTGTGCCTATGTGCTGGCACCAAGCATATCCAGCCCAGTACGTGGTGATGGGGTTCAGATCTGTCACCCAATCTCTCCTCTCCAAGTAGCGGCGTGCGTTCCACAACCATGGTGTGCGTTCCGAGCCTCGTTTTCACTACAGTCTACGTTCTAATTCATCCCAAAGGTGTTCTATAGGGTTGAGGTCAGAACAGTCAAGTTCCTCCACCCCAAACTCGCTCATCCATGCCTTTATGAACCTTGCTTTGTGCACCGGTCCACATCATTTGGTGGAGGGGGGATTATGGTGGGGGGTTGTTTTTCAAGGGACGGGCCTGGCCCCTTAGTTCAAGTGAAGGAAACTCTGAGCCTAGGTTCGCACTGATTCGATGCAGGAACCAGCACGATTACAGCGCCGGTTCCCACAGGCAGCTGACACCCGCAGCGGTTCGCAGAAGGCAGTGTGATTAAATTTTTAATGACACCCCCAGATCGGTTCACAGATCGCAGTGCGAACGGTGACCTTGCACAGGAATCAGATCGCATAGGTGAGAACACCCATGTGCTCACCTATTGCTGAAATCGCATCTCACAGACATGGCATGCGATTGGCACCGCAGGTGCGAATCACATGCGATGTCTGGGATCGCACTGGTATGAACCTGGGCTTAAGGTGTCAGCATACCAAGACAATTTGTACAATTTCATGCTCCCAACTTTGGGGATGGCCCCTTCCTGTTCCAACATGACTGCACAGCAGTGCAGAAAGCAAGGTCCATAATGACATGGATGAGTGTGTACCACATGAGGACATACTGCAGCCAGTCTGAGGGAGCCGGAATTATTGTTGGCTGGTAGGGGATCAAAGACTTATTTTACTCACTGAACTGCAACTCAATTGATAACATTTGTATCATGCGTTTTTTTTCTGGATTTTTGGTTGATATTCCGTGTCTATCATTTAAAACACACCTATGATAAAAATGATAGACCCTTAATTTCTTTGTAAGAGGGCAAACTTACAAAATCTGCAGGGGGTCAAATATTGTTTCGTAAACAGAGGCTCCCACATGCGTGCGCGGGAGAGACTTAATCGCAGCTCCAGCCAGTCTCACGAGTCCGTGAAAACCCGGAAAGAAGACCGGGTGACGTTGGGAGCGCCTACAGCGGTGACAGCTTGGTGCCGGACAGGCTTCATTTTAATGCAAGTTTACCATATTTTGCTAGTATGTGATACACACGGTCTCCGCTGCCACTGTAACACGCCTTAGGTCAGGGGTCTTCAAACTACGGCCCTCCAGTTGTTCAGGGACTACACTTCCCATGATGCCTAGTCATGTCTGTGAATGTCAGAGTTTTACAATGCCTCATGGGAGGTGTAGTTTCGTAACAGCTGGAGGGCCGTAGTTTGAGGACCCCTGCCTTATGTTATTAGCGACCTCAGAGAATTCTGGTTTTCACGCAAACAGCACTCGTTTGCTAGAGTCGCACAATAGGCAAGAAGATCCGCAAAGCACCAACACTCTGCAGCACTAGTAATCGGTGAGCAGAGTCTGCATGTGTAAGGAGAAATTATGGTGGCCCCCTTGTTCATACAGAATTATACAAATATGCAAAGATAAAAGTTTTTTATTTTTTTCAAACCATAACAAGATTATTTTACAAGTCTGATCTGAACGTTAAAAAAGATTAAAGCTTTTATGTTATGCATCCCACAGGATCCGCGGTATTTGAAGTCTACATTGGATTGCCCATCCCTGAGACGCATGGAATAAAAACTATTAGATATATAAGAGAGACAAAGATTCACCTCCTTCTCTTCCTCCATCCTGAGCCGCTCATCCTCTTTCTTCCTCTCTTCTTCACGCTTCACCTCCAATTTCTTCTTCTCCTGACGCTCAGCTTCCTCAGCCTATAGACACCCAAAGAGATTCTTTTACTAAAGCAAAATGTATATCAAAGTGTATATTACTGCGCTAATGATATTATGGAGTGACAAAAAACCTGTGAAAGTAAAAGAAAAAGCAGCGACACAAACATGGGAAACAATCATCTGCAAAACTAATGTTGCGTACACACGATCGGACTTTCCGGCAGACTTGGTCCGGCGGACTGGAATCCGGACAATTCGATCGTGTGTGGGCTCCAGCGGACTTTTTTTTCCCCAAAAGTCAGACGGACCTAGAAATAAAACATGTTTCAAATCTATCCGACTGACTAGAAATTGGGAAAACCGTTCATCTGTGTGCTATTCCGACGGACCAAATTCGATGCAAGCTATTGGCTACTGGCTATTGAACTTCCTTGTTTAGGCCCGTTTACGTCATCGCGTTCAAAACAAAAGGACTTTCAAACAGACGTAGTCCGATCATGTGTGGCCAAGTCCGCTCGTTCAGAAAGTCAGTCGGACCTCCGCTGAAAGTCCGTCGGGAAGACCGTCGGACCTAGTCCGTTGAAAAAGTCCGGTCGTGTGTACGCGGCATTAGAAAGGCTAATAAATAGTGCCAGCAAATTATGAATCAAAAAATCAAATAAAATCAATACATGAAATGATATACAACTCCTGTGTGATAAAAAATGCAATAGTGACACAAGACTCAAGAGTCTCTTGTAAAGGAAAAAGTGACTTATTGAATATAGTCTCTCTAAAGATGGTAAATGTATCAAATTCTGCAATGATGCAACTGTGAAGAGAGATGAAGAATTCTCAAAGTTTCCAGCCGCCATCAAGAGAAAAGTTAGAATCACTCCGTGGTGAGAGGGGCAGAAAAAAAAAGGATACTCTTGCCGGAAGATGTGGACCTCCTATTATAGAGAGATCGTATACACCAGCAGATATAGCCCTCTGCAGGATCTGAGGTGGGTCCTGGAGCAAGATGTTTGGATCAGCCACGGATTTCCTCCTCACTCACTGACCACCAACCGTCCACTTACTTCCAAAAAACATCAATCTCCCAAAATGAGCATGGAGCAAGTAAAGAAAGGGGGCCCAGGAAGACGTCACATATGACGAAACACGTCGTGCGGTGCTACACGCTGACATCATGACGCCTCACGTGACCCCGGAACCACGGACGTCCAGTTGAAATTTTTATTGCCAGTGTCTTGACGAATACTGTCCCCCATCGGATAGTGTCCGCCCTGTACTGCGCTTGTGCAGTATGGAGGACAAGGAGACGCCAAAAGTCTCTGAAGATTAAAGGTGCCTGCGCACTGAGTCCAGGTTCAAGCCCCACCATCCAAGTGTGCATAGAGTTAGAATAAAAAAATTCCAAGCGAATCGAGGCCGTGCCCGAAGTGTGGCGAGCTAGGAGAGCCTGCGAGGAGCCCTGTTACTAAGTGCTGTTTTACATCATCTACCGTTTGTCCACTTACATGGTGGGGCTTGAACCTGGACTCAGGGCAGAGGGTACTATCAAGTGTGCAGGCACCGTTCATCTTCGGAGACTTTTGGCGTTTCCATGTCCTCTGTACTGCGCCAGCGCTGCGCCTGCGCAGTATGGGGCGATCACTATCCGATGGGGGGACAGTTCTCGGCAGAACACCGGCAAGCGCTTCTTAAGCTGTTATTATACAATTTTATGGACAACTTTTTACAAATAAATGAGCAGTGTTTTTAAACGATAACGTACCATTGGAGCTTTTATGTTCTCTACTTGCTCCATGCTCATTTTGGGAGATTGACGTTTTTTGGAAGTTAGCGGGCGGATGGTGGCCAGTGAGTGAGGAGGACATCCGTGGCTGATCCATACATCTTGGTCCAGGACCCACCTCAGACCCAGCAGAGGGCCTTCTGGTGTATATGACCTCTCTATAATAGGAGGTCCACATGTTCCGGTAAGAGTATCCATTTTTTCTGCCCCTCGCACCACGGAGGGATTCTACCTTTTCTCTTGGTGGCGGCTGGAAACTTCGAGAATTCTTCATCTCTCTTCACACTTGCATCATTGCAGAATTTGATACATTTATCATCTTTAGAGAGACTATATTCCATAAGTCACTTTTATTCACTTTTTTCTTTACAAGAGACTCTTGAGTTGTGTGTCACTATTGCATTTTTATCACACAGGAGTTATATATCATTTCATGTATGAGTTTATTTTCTTTTTTGATTCAGAATTAGTTTTTCTATTTATTAGCGTGACTATTTTTATCTTTCTAAAAAAAATACAAACAGCCCATGTTTGATAAGCGATTAGGAGGCCAAATTTATAATGTATTGCCCAGGAAATCTCAGCTCCTTTGTACTATTCAAAGACTCCTATTATTCAACTCCTATTCAAAGACCAATATTTATTGGAAGCTTAGACTTGTGTGGAGGTTGTTCATTGACCACTCAGGGGCAGAGATCAAAGGGGAAAAAAAACAGGTACCCTCCTCCCCTCGGAGTACACAACAGGACCAAACGGCAAGCAGTACCGGGCTTCCCGATTGCTCCCCAGGTGAAGGGCGCCAGTTGGAGAGGGGCCCCCTTCCGAGCCCAGTAGAAATGATCAAGTGGGGGAGCTTACAATGGTTAGTACAATGTTATTTTTAACTATCAAACATGGTCAATTAGTAGTTAAAATTTTGAGATTTAGTTATATATGGTACAGTGTTTCTGCACACTGGGTGTTTAATCCCAACCCATGAGACTCCGGTGTTTAAGTGCCGGTGGAAGGCACAGGTTCACCGCCCAGCCCCACTGCCGGTAGCCTATGAGGCCTCATGCACACTGGCTGTTTTTAATGCTGGGGGTTTTTTTTCGGCCTCTAAATGCCCCTCCATGTTAGCCTATGTGTTCATGCGCACATAAAAGTTTAGAGCAGTTTAGTAGGCGGGGCATTTAAAGGCATAAAGGTAAAACCACTGTCCAGGAGAAGCAGCGTTTTGGCAGAAACAAGGCTTGACGAGTCCAAAACGCGTGTTAATGCTAGGCACGTTTAGTGCTTGAGCATGCATTCATTTCAACGGCCAAAATAAGTTCTTATTCTGGCCAATTAGTTGAATTAACCCCCAAAAGCTTGATATGCCTAAATGTGTTTACAAGCATTGGGTGTTTTTTGTTTTTTTTCCCGCCAAGACGCTGCTAACAGGAGGAAAAGCTTCCAGGAGAGGTGGCAAAAGTGTCCAGTGGGTGTGAGGCCTAAAAACCTACGAGAGGCTGATGGACGGGGCTGGATGGTGTGCCAAGCAGTATACACCCAGGAGCAAATGCCCTGAATGCAAAGAGCCTGTGCTTCAGACGTTTATCCGTGGGCGCATACAATGTTAGTACAGCTCAGTGCACTATTCAGCCGGAACAGCTGTCAGCCTCTCTTAAAATTTTACAGGCTGCTGGCAGCAAGAAGAGGGGGGGGGGCGAATGGTGCGCCTGTACCTTTCACCCAAACCTAAACACCAGAGTCTCATGCACCAGGGTTAAAACTCCAGTGTGCACGATGTCTTAATGTACAAACAAAAGTGCAGTGCTGAATAAAATGAAAAAAAAAAGTTGAAATAAACAGAAAGAGAGTCCAAAAGAAAAAAACTGACGTCATATTTGACAAAACGCATTAGAGGAGTCAACTCTTGTGATGTCATCACATACATCGATACTACGAAGCGGCCCAGCCTGACACATATGTTCTTTGGCGCATATACATTTGAATCTTGTGAGCAGTTTACCTTTCTAATAAACTTGGCACGCTATATGGTGCCTCTTCGGCTCTTTTCTATGCTTTGCAGCGTAATGCAAGTCTGAGGTTATAACCAATATATGGTATCTGCTGGGGTGGAGGAAGCACATTTGATTTCGGATGAGGATCTTGTGGAGACACAAAAGCGCGTTTAGGCTCTTTCATACATGTTGGAGTCCATTTGCTTTGGTAAGTGCACTGTCACGATTTATGATTCTTTTGGACTTTTTATTTGTTTATTTTATACATTTTTTTTTTTTTTCATTTTATTCAGTGCTGCACTGTTGTTTGTATGTATTTATCAATTTGTGTTAACTGATTTTTTATGCTCTCTAAATTAGATTTTTTTTATTTTTGATTGATTTATTCATGATGCCTTAATAGGCTACCAAGATCTCAATTACACTTTTGGGTGGACTTGTCAGTTCTGGTCACACAGATCTCTTCTCACCTCTCGCTGGGCTTTTCTAGCTTGTTTCTCTTCTAACTTCCTCTGCTTCTTAGCTCCGATCTTTCCTGTAGACTGGATCTCCTGAGAATCGTCACCTTCCTCGTCCTCTTCCTCAGCCACCATTGCTATAAAATAAGAATCAATACAAAAAGACATAAAATACCAATTTCACAGTTACTGTAAGAATTCCTTCACACTGCCTGCCTGCTAAATTCTCCATCCCAGCGCCTGCATTTCCCAGCAGTGCGCTGTAGTGAAGGGCGGTGAAATGCGAGATTCGGCACATTGCACAATTTACTTTTTTTAAGCCCCCCCTTTTTTTTTTTTTTACTTTATTTGAAGAGCACAAAGTGAAACTTCATTCATGTTTCCATACAGCAGTGCGCTGGAATGCACTGACATGCAATGCCATCCAGTGCGCTGTACAAAAAAATAAAAAAATAAAACTAGGGCTGCAACTAATGATTATTTTGCCGATTATTGTTTTGATTAAATAATTGATCTGTTAATAACCTTAACAAAAAAAAAAAAGTGTGGTGTATAATTTAGTTAATATGTAAAGTTTAAAAAAAGGCAATTTATTCTTATATATCTCTATGCAGTGGTAAATACAAATAACCAACTACATGGTTATGGAGCAAAATCTCGAATCCACTCTGAGAATAACAGAAGAGATATACTGTATATACTATTAGAGGATATATACTGTATATACTATTAGAGGATATATACTGTATATACTATTAGAGGGTATATGCTATTAGAAGAGATATACTGTTTATGCTATTAAAAGAGATATACTGTATATACTATTAGAAGAGATATACTGTATATACTATTAGAGGAGATATATACTGTATATACTATTAGAGGAGAGATACTGTATATACTATTAGAAGAGATATACTGTATATACTATTAGAGGAGATATATACTGTATATACTATTAGAGGAGAGCTACTGTATATACTATTAGAGGATATATACTGTATATACTATTAGAGGAGCGATACTGTATATACTATTAGAAGAGATACTGTATATACGATTAGAGGATATATACTGTATATACTATTAGAAGAGATATACTGTATATACTATTAGAGGAGAGATACTGTATATACTATTAGAGGAGAGATACTGTATATACTATTAGAGGAGAGATACTGTATACACTATTAGAAGAGATATACTGTATATACTATTAGAGGAGATATATACTGTATATACTATTAGAGGAGAGATACTATATACACTATTAGAGGAGAGACACTAATTATATATATATATATATATATATATATATATATATATATATATATATATATATATATATATATATCACACACACACACATACACACACACATATATATCTGGCTCTGGCATATTTTTAGAACTGATCACTGTATTAGTGTCACTGGTTCCTGCAAAGTGTCAAAAGTGTCAGTTAACAGGATTGCGACAGCCAAAAGCTCCATAAAAATATCCCATAGTTTGTAGACGCTATAATTTTTGTGCAAACCAATCAATATACGCCCATGGGAATTTTATTTTTATTTTTTTTTTACAAAAAAAATGTAGCAGAATACAGATTGGCCTAAAATTATGAAGACTTTTTTTTTTTTTACATTTTTCTTTTTTAATGGATCTGTTTTATAGCAGCAAGTAAAAGAAAATATTTTTTTTTCATAATTATCTTTTTATAGCACAAAAAATTAAAATCGCAAAATATGTAGAAGAATACATATCGGCCTAAACTAAGGAAAAAATAAAAAAATTTTATATATTTTTTGGGGGATATTTATTATAGCAAAAAGTAAAAAATAATGTGTTTTTTTTTTAATTGTTGCTCTTTTTATGTTTATAGCGCAAAAAATAAAAATCGTAGAGGTGATAAAATACCACCAAAAGAAAGCTCTATTTGTAGAAAAAAAAGGACGTAAATGTATTTTATTTGGACACAGCATCACACGACTGCGCAATTGTCAGTTAAAGTAACAGTGCCGCATCGCAAAACCTTCCAGGGCTGAAGCTCCCTTGTTCCTCTCATGCTCGCCTTTAGGACTTCTCCAGAGCCTCTCCCATCCTCTGGAACTCTCTGCCCCGCTATATCCGATCACTCCCTAACCTGTCCACCTTTAGGAGATCCCTGAAAACTCACTTATTCAGGGAAGCCCATCCCATTGTACTGTTAATGTCCCCCCCCCCCCCTTATACATTGTAAAGTGCTGCGTAAACTGTTGACACTATATAAATCGTGTATAATAATAATAATAATAATAATAACTAGAAAGCTACAATTTCTGGGGAAATTGCGTGGTGTTCTTGCCTCCACCTACATTTTAGAAAAAAAATCATTTTTGTTTTCTAAAGCGATTTATTTTTTTTTTTTCAAAAATGATTTTTTAAATGATTTTATTTTTCAAAAATTATTTTTTTTTCTAAAATTATTTTTTTTCTAAAATTATTTTTTTGTCAAAAATTATTTTTTTTTAATTAAAGAATTTTTCAAAACATTTTTTTTCCCAAAACATTTTTTAAATAATTTTTTTTTCAAAAAAGATTTTTTAAATGATTTTATTTTTTCCCCCAAAAATTTTTTTCTTCAAATTTTTTTTTTCCTAAAAGGATTTTTTTTTTCTTTCAAATTTCCTAATTTCATAATTCCCCTCAGAGCTGAGTGGTACTACCTATAATTCCCCTCAGAGCTGTGTGGGACTACCTATAATTCTCCTCAGAGCTGTGTGGGAGGAGCTATAATTCTCCTCAGAGCTGTGTGGGAGGAGCTATAATTCTCCTCAGAGCTGTGTGGGAGGAGCTATAATTCCCCTCAGAGCTGTGTGGGAGGAGCTATAATTCCCCTCAGAGCTGTGTGGGAGGAGCTATAATTCTCCTCAGAGCTATGTGGGAGGAGCTATAATTCCCCTCAGAGCTTTTGTCCCCTCCCACTCTAGTTTTGAACATTTCTCCATTCATTCCTATGGGACAAATTTCACAGCAAAAATGACGATATTTTGTGAACCATTCGGCGAAACGTTCCACAAAGTAATAGCGCACCGATCGGGAACAATCCGCACGTTTCGGTATATTTCATGTAAAAGCTGGGGGAGGAGTTAGGGTGGTAAATTTGTCTGTAATAATAATAATAATAATAATAATATATATGTGAGATAACAGTAAGCACTCTTGCTATGCAGGCACACTTAATAAACAGTGAGGCTGGGATCACATTATCGCATGTCAGGAGATTGTGACTGGCTCTCTATGGTGCCGGTTCACACATCACCGGGGCGGATTGTACAGGGGGGTCCTGTGCGTCTTCTGGTCCGTTTCAGGTCTGAATTCAGGCAAAAAATTTGGGCCCGATTAATCCCTGAAATGGAGAACCGGGACATACCGGACCCCCTGCTGTCAGCCACATCCAGCATCAGGGTTCCCATCAGAGTCCCATTTTACATCAGGGTCCCCAAACCCCTTTACATCAGCGTCCTCATCAGAGTCCCCCCTTACATCAGGGCCCCCATCAGAGTCCCATCTTACATCAGAGTCCCCCTTTACATCAGGGTCCTCATCAGAGGCCCCCCTTACATCAGAGTCTCCAGAGCCCCCCCTTTATATCAGCGTCCTCATCAGAGTCCCCCCCTTACATCAGGGTCCCCATCAGAGTCCCCACTTACATCAGGGTCCTCATCAGAGTCTTACATAAGGGTCCCCATCAGAGTCCCATCTTACATCAGGGTCCTCATCAGAGGCCCATCTTACATCAGGGTCCACAGAGTCCCCACTTACATCAGGGTCCCCATCAAAGTCTCCCTTCATGTCAGGGTACCCATTAGAGTCCCCCCTTACATAACCACTCCCATCCTAGCTCCCTTTACAACGGGATCCCCATCAGAAAACCCCTTTACAGAGTCCAGGTTCAGGTTGGGGAAGGGGGAAGGGGGGGGGGGGGGTGAAGAGAACATCATAGACATCCTTTTGCTGCCCTTAATCCTCCGTTCTCTTTGAGGACCCCTCACGGACCCGAGCTGAGGGCCAGATACAATCTTGCAGCAGGCCGGATGTGGCCCTGGGGCCGCAGTTTGGAGACCCTTCCCCTAAGGCAGCCTCTAGTTTTATTACATATAAATATTATTAATAAATCGGCTGTATTCCGTAACACAAAACACAGAACGTGAAGTGTCCTCCAAACCACAAAAATGATATAATAAGCGGGGCCCACAGCAGAAAAACTCATTAATCACGACTCCTTGTATAGAAATACTCTGTGGGCTGCCATGGAAAATAATACTAATAATACAACACTAAATGGAACCGCACAGATCACTAATACACAGCAATGTACCTGTGACCACATCTGCTTTAAAAGTAGATGGACCTGTTAAAAGAAAATCACCTTCAGCCAATTATCCAACACGATTCTAAAAAGCATAAAATCATCCTAAATAACAGGACGGGGTATTGACCTATCAGAAGTTCTCATTTACAAAAACTGGGGAGTGCAAAATCCGGTGCAGCTCAGCATAGTAACCAATCAGCTCCAGATCGTTTAAGTTTTGGGATAAAAGTTTTACACCAAAAAATAAAAAGCTTACTACTGTGTGCACCCCTGTGGTAAATGGTTCATATCAACTAGGGTGGTCCCGATATCACTTTTTTAAGACCGAGTACAAGAACCGAAATTTTTTATCAAGTACTCGCCGATACCGATTACCAATACTTTTTTTTTATGTCATGTGACTGTTTTCAAAGCACAATACAGATTAGGTGGCACTGACATGCAGCACTGATGAGCACTGATAGGATTAGGTGGCACTGATGGGCACTGACAGATGGCGGGTACTGACAGGTGGCAATGATGGCAGGCACTGACAGGTGGCTGGCAATGACAGGTGGCACTGAGAGATGGCACTGATGGCAGGCACTGACAGGTGGCTGGCACTGACAGGTGGCGCTGACAGGTGGCTGGCACTTATGGACATTGGGCACTGATGGATGGCATTTATGAGCACTGATGGGCTGCCTGCGACGGCCCATCTTGATACACCCTGCACTCGGCCACATAAAAGCAGCAGCGGCCATCTTGTTACACCCAGACTGAACTATATGGGCTGGGTGTAACAAAATGTCCGCTGCTGACTTGCTGCAGCCGAGTGCAGGGTATACCAAGATGGGCGTCGGAATGTCCCCCCTACCGACGATGACAAGGAGCGTCACTTCCGCTGTTCCGCCCGCTGACTTCCAGTTGCGCCAGGTCGCTTTCCCGGGTATCAGATCTGGCATCGGGGGCATTTGTGGGAGTACAAATACTCGCACAATTGCTTGGTATCGGCGCCGATACTGATACTAGTATCAGTACAACCCTAGTCTCAACCCTCTAACTGCTACATTTGCAGGGGGGCTTGTTCTTTTGAAAAAATAAAGAGATATACTGAGCGAATCACCAGGTGAAAATAAAAGGAAAAGAAAGCCTAAACAATGTTCTTAAACCCTTTACCACTTCAGCCAGATTCTGACACTTCTCACGTAAATGTAAAAATCAACATTTTTTTTGCAGCAAATTACCTAGAACCTCCAAACATTATAAATACTGTTTATTTTTAAGCAGAGGCCCTAGAGAATAAAATAGTGGGTGTTGCAATTTTGTTTTATGTCACATGGTATATGCGCAGTGGTTTTTCAAATGAACATTTTTTGGGGGAAAAAAATACACTTTAATGAATTTAAAGCGGCTCTTCAGTAATTTTTTCATCTTTCCATCTATTAAATCATCTGCCCTTGTTGTCGTTTTATCTTCGGATAGTAAAACTTTTTTTTTCTGCCAGTAAATACCTTTTACAGCCCACTTCCTGGTTCTTGTCTGGTAAAAAGCTTAGGGCTTATCACATCATGCACAGCTCTCTCTCTCTAACTCTTGTGAGAGTTTGCCAGCAGGGGGAGGTGAGTCATAAGAGGCCCAATGAGACTGGCAGAGCTGGGGGGGGGGGGGGGGGGCTGGATAAGGGCAGAGATAACAGGAGACTGCAGAGATCCATTTGTATTCATCCAGAGAGAAGAAATTAGCAGGTAAGCAGAGGTATGAGTGTGTGTTTTATATATATATATATATATATATATATATATATATATATATATATATATATATATATATATATATGTGTGTGTGTGTGTGTGTGTATATGTATGTATATATATTTTATATATACATGTGTGTATAATATTATATATATATATATATATATATATATATATATATATATATATATATATATATATATATATATATATATATATATATATATATATATATACACACACACACACACACACACACACACAGATCCATTTGTATTCATCCAGAGAGAAGAAGTGAACAGATAAGCAGAGGTATGAGTGCCCGTGATATTGGCCGCCCCGAGGCCGACCCGTCCCTCGGCTCTCGGGTCCCGGCACCGCCATTCAAATTAAGGGAAACAGGCAGTGGAGCCTTGCGGCTTCACTGCCCGTTTCCTACTGCGCATGCGCGAGTCGCGTGGCGCTTTGTGAAGGGGGTGCGCTGTGTTCTGGGACACACACATCTCCCACAACACACAGCGCCCCATTCCCCAGAAGACAACGTGAGGAGAAGACTGAAGATCACCACGGAATAGGAAGAGGCAGATTAGGATGATCTGCCTAGCAACAGCCATTTCTGGTGAGTGCATTTATTTTTTTTATTTTTTTTAGGGTGGGTCTTTAAATATAGACTATGATTATTACTAAAAATTACAAAAAAAAAAAAAAAACATTTCTTACATACGACGTGCACTGTTTACCTATATGATATATGACACAAATATCATCCTCAATATTGCCGGTTTTCTCCCAGGTCTTCAATAAAAGGTTACATAGTTAGTAAGGTTGAACAAAGACACCAGTCCATCCAGTTCAACCTGAGTGAGTGTCTACAATCCTTGTCCCTATCCCTGTACATTGCACACTCAAATCAGTCCCTACCCTCAAGGAGCCCACAATCCAAGGACCCCATTTATATACTAGGGCCAATTTTGGACAGAAGCCAACTAGCCTACCTGCATGTCTTTGGAATGTGGGAGGAAACCGGAGTACCCGGGGGAAACCCACACAGGCACAGGGAGAACATGCAAACTCCATGCCGGTAGTGTCATGGTTTGGATTCGAACCAGTGACCGATTTTACTGCTAGGTGAGAGTGCTACCCACTACACCACTGTGCCACCCGTTCTTTTGTTACAAATCATTCAGTAATAGTTTCTGCAGAAGCTAATAAGTGAAACGCGTCAACCATCTCTATGATATCTTCTGTAACTACTTTGTTGAACCTTATAATCATTTGATGATTTTACTGTATATGTATAAACCTTTTGTAAAAATAAATGTATTCTAAAGTATTTTTTGTGAAACAGTTCCTCTTTGGTACTGTAATAATCTATCATTAATCAATCGATTTTTATTGATTTTTAAAAATAAAGCATATATAAAGTACATTGTACAATAAATTTCAAATACGCGTAAACAAAAGAACAATAATGAAAAATATAAAAAAAAAAAATAAATAAATAAATATATATTTTTCTGATATTCTTAACCACTTTCAGACCGGACCAATTTGCTGGTCAAAGACCAGACCACTTTTTGCGATTCGGCACTGCGTCGCTTTAACTGACAATTGCGTGGTCGTGCGACGTGGCTCCCAAACAAAATTGACGTCCTTTTTTTCCCACAAATAGAGCTTTCTTTTGGTGGTATTCGATCACCTCTGCGGTTTTTATTTTTTGCGCTATAAACAAAAATAGAGCGACAATTTTGAAAAAAACGCATTATTTTTTACTTTTTGTTATAATAAATATCCCCCAAAAATATATAAAAAAACATTTTTTTCCCTCAATTTAGGCCGATACGTATTCTTCTACATATTTTTGGTAAAAAAAATCGCAATAAGCGATTATTGATTGGTTTGCGCAAAAGTTATAGCGTTTACAAAATAGGGATAGTTTTATAGCATTTTTATTAATAATTTTTTATTATTTTTTTTTTTACTAGTAATGGCGGCGATCAGCGATTTTTATTGTGACTGCGACATTGTCGGGGACCCATCGGACATTTTTGACACATTTTTGGGACCATTGTCATTTATACAGTAATCACTGCTATATAAATGCAGTGATTCCTGTGTAAATGACACTGGCAGTGAAAGGGTTAACCAGTGGGTGGCAGTGTAGGGGTTAAGTGTTCCTAGGGGTGTGTTACTAACTGTGGGGGGGTTGGGCTTTCATTTAGTGTACACTGATCTCTGCTCCAATCACATGGAGCAGAGATCAGCGTCACTAGTTGCTAGGCAGAATGGAAAAATGTTGTTTATACAGCATTTCCTCCATTCGGTCGCTCCGTGAGACGATCGCGGGGATGCCCGCGGCGATCGAGTCCGCGGGTCCCGCGACCGTACTCACGGGGGTCCCGACCAGCGCGGGAGCGCGCCGCCGGCGGCGCGCTCCCGATGGCAGGGCGGCATCGAATATTGGACGTACATGTACGCCAATATGCCTGCCCGTGCCATTCTGTTGACGTACATCGTCGTGCGCTGGTCGGGAAGTGGTTAAAGACGTTTAGTTCACGCAATAAGATATTAATAATAGAGTACGTACATAAAATCATAAAGTTAACTAATACAAATATTTTAATCGTATAAGTGAAAAATATTAGCCTCCCTTAAACACCTCTATGGGTACTAGGGGAGGGAAATGTTGCTAATATTAAGCATTGTAGACATATAGAGCTAAAAATTAACCAAAAATAATGAAACCAGAAATTGAAAACTCAGTAAAGTATGCCTAAATATTGTTTAAGATTTTTTCAGAAAATCAGTAATAATCTATCATGTTGGTTGTCTTTTTTTGTAGTATTCCACGAGGATCAACGAAAGACGTGGGTGACGTCACGTGGTTCCGTACACGCTACGTGCTTATATGTCAACCTTGATGAGAAATCCTATCTGAAATAAACCCACTATGATGATATGAGAGTCTGGGGACTACCCTGTATGTGAAATAACAGCACTTTCAACTGTCTACAGCAGGGTCTCCAAACTGCGGCCTGAGGGCCAGATGTGGCCCTTTGTTGGCCCTTATCCAGCCCTTGGGGCACTATTCCTCCCACTGACACCAGCAATGGGGCACTACTCCTCCTAATACCAATAATGGGGCGCGCTTCCCCCTAATACCAATAATGGGGCGCGCTTCCCCCTAATACCAATAATGGGGCGCGCTTCCCCCTAATACCAATAATGGGGCGCGCTTCCTCCTAATACCAATAATGGGGCGCGCTTCCTCCTAATACCAATAATGGGGCGCGCTTCCTCCTAATACCAATAATGGGGCGCGCTTCCCCCTAATACCAATAATGGGGCGCGCTTCCCCCTAATACCAATAATGGGGCGCGCTTCCTCCTAATAACAATAATGGGGCGCGCTTCCTCCTAATAACAATAATGGGGCGCGCTTCCTCCTAATAACAATAATGGGGCGCTCTTCCTCCCAATACCAATAATGGGGCCCTCTTCCTCCCAATAACAATAATGGGGCGCTCTTCCTCCCAATAACAATAATGGGGCGCTCTTCCTCCCAATAACAATAATGGGGCGCTCTTCCTCCCAATAACAATAATGGGGCGCTCTTCCTCCCAATAACAATAATGGGGCGCTCTTCCTCCTAATAACAATAATGGGGCGCTCCTCCTCCTAACAACAATAATGGGGCGCTCCTCCTCCTAACAACAATAATGGGGCGCTCCTCCTCCTAACAACAATAATGGGGCGCTCCTCCTCCTAACAACAATAATGGGGCGCTCCTCCTCCTAACAACAATAATGGGGCGCTCCTCCTCCTAACAACAATAATGGGGCGCTCCTCCTCCTAACAACAATAATGGGGCGCTCCTCCTCCTAACAACAATAATGGGGCGCTCCTCCTCCTAACAACAATAATGGGGCGCTCCTCCTCCTAACAACAATAATGGGGCGCTCCTCCTCCTAACAACAATAATGGGGCGCTCCTCCTCCTAACAACAATAATGGGGCGCTCCTCCTCCTAACAACAATAATGGGGCACTCCTCCTCCTAACAATAATGGGGCACTCCTCCTCCTAACAATAATGGGGCACTCCTCCTCCTAACAATAATGGGGCACTCCTCCTCCTAACAATAATGGGGCACTCCTCCTCCTAACAATAATGGGGCACTCCTCCTCCTAACAATAATGGGGCACTCCTCCTCCTAACAATAATGGGGCACTCCTCCTCCTAACAATAATGGGGCACTCCTCCTCCTAACAATAATGGGGCACTCCTCCTCCTAACAATAATGGGGCACTCCTCCTCCTAACAATAATGGGGCACTCCTAATACCAATAATGGGGCACTCCTAATACCAATACTGGGGCACTCCTAATACCAATAATGGGGCACTCCTCCTAATACCAATAAAAGGGCACTCCTCCTAATACCAATAAAAGGGGACTATTCCTCCTCCTAATACCAATAATTGGGCACTACCCCTCCTGCTGACCACCAACCCTGAGGCCATATTTATTCTCACCGATGCTGGGCCTGGGACATTTTATACCCCCCCCCCCCCCCCACTGGCCACAATCCGGCCCTCCTAAAAGTCTGAAGGACAGTAGACTGGCCCTTTGTCTGAAATGTTTTGGAGACCCCTGATCTACAGAAGAAATCTCTGTAGACAACCCCCTTTTATGCACTTTTGTATGAATTGAACTTTTCACAGCATGAAGTCAGGGCTTAGAATGCACTGCGTGGTGCATCGGGGGGCGCTTGGCAGACGAACATCCCACCGAGCGCCCCGCAAATTCAGGTGTTCACTGAGCGGCCAACAGGCGATGCTCCGGCCAAACGTTCGCTCGGCTTGAACTGTTCCCCCAACTCTTAACGCTCAAGCGCTAAACATGTCCAGCGCTTAAGCGTGGTTACAGGTGTCAAGCATTTTTTTTAATGATAAAATGCCGCTGCTCCTGGACGCACGGGTAACGTTTTTGTTTTTTTTTTTGTTTTTTTTTTCCTGCCTCTAAACTCATGTAAAGCCCTATGTGTGCATGGGCATACAAGCAGTAGTGTTTAGAGGCAAAAAAAAAAAAAATATCCAGGCACCCTAAAAGCAACGTCTAACTCTTGGTAACCCCTTCCCGCCGAGTATATGCAGATATGCCGCCTCGGTTTTTGGGGGTTATACCGGGGTGGTGCCCACAGCTGCAGGCATCATCCCGGTACCGCTTTTTTTGTTTTTGTTTTTTTAGAGCGGGTGATCAGCTATCCAGGGATAACAACCGATGCGGCTAAAAGCCTCTCAATTTTTATCCCGGAGGAGCGGGAGGGGACTTACCCTCCCGCCTCTCTTACCGGGCCTCTTCGATCCGCCACTAGGAGCCGGAGGCGGCTTCGTTCCAGTCTCCTCTCTGTAAACACGGAAGTGACGACACAGTGACGTCACTTCCGATTTACTCGACTGCCAATGGTGCCGGTTTAAAAAAAAACAAAAAAAAATAAAAACAGTATTCAGATACGCCGTTTTCGGTGATCTGAATACTTTGAAGTGCAAAGGAGGGATTTGGGGTCCATGGAGATTTTTAGGTAGTTTGTCGCCATTCCACGAGTGTGCGCAGTTTTAAAGAGTGAAATGTTTGGTATCTATTTACTCGGCGTAATATCATCTTTCACATTGTACAAAAAAAATTGGGCTAACTTTACTGTTCCTTTTTTTTTTTTTTATTTAAATTCATGAAAGTGTTTTTTTCCCCAAAAAGTTGCGTTTAAAAGACCGCTGCACAAATACCGTGTGACATAAAATATTGAAACAGTCGCCATTTTATTCTCTAGATTCTCTGCATAATGTTTGTAGGTTCTAAGTAATTTTCTAGCAAAAAACACAGATTGTAACTTTTAAATACCAAATGTCAGAAAAAGCTTAGTCATGAAAGGGGTAAAAAAAAAAAAAAAAAAAAATGTACAGCGAGAACGGACAGTAGCACCAATACCCACAGACAGATACTGGGGTTGATTTACTTTTTTGGAAAGCCAAGTAAAATTTTACTTGCCACACCCAGGCCTGATTAATGCCAGACCCGTTGAATCAAGAAATCATATAAATAGAAGCTGACAAAGTGAAGCACGCTAACAGATCACAAAAAGACATACATCATGCCACAATCTAAAATAAAATCAAGAACAGATTAGAAACAAAGTAATGTACATGTATCAGTCTAGGAAGGGTTTCAAAGCCATTTCTAAGGCTTTGGAAATCCAGTGAACCACGGGGAGAGCCATTATCCACAAATGGCAATAACTTGGAACAGTGGTGAATCTTCCCAGGAGTGGCCGGCCTACAAAAATGACTCCAAGAGCACGACGACGACTCATCCAGGAGGTCATAAAAGACCCCAGAACAACATCTAAAGAACTGCAGGCCTCACTTGGCACAGGTAACACCGGTGTTCATGATTCTACAATCAGAAAGAGACTTGGCAAAAATGGCTTCCATGGGAGAGTTCCAAGGCCAAAGCCACTGCTGACCAAAAAGAACACAAAGGCTCATCTCACATTTACCAAAAAAACATGTTGATTATCCCCAAGACCTTTATGCAAATATTCTGTGGACTGATATGACAAAAATTTTACTTTTTGGAAGGTGTGCGCCCCGATACATCTGGCATAAAACTAATACAGCATTTCATAACAAGAACATCATACCAACAGTCAGACATGGTGGTGGTAGTGTGATGGTCTGATGCTGCTTTGACTTACCATAATTGATGGAGCCATGAATTCTGAGCTCTACCAGAAAATCCTAAAGCTGGATTCACACCTATACATTTTTAGTGCTTTTTGCATTTTGCAGATTTGCACTACAGAACGTGTTCCATAGGAAACCATGGTCAATGGATTGTAGTGCAAATCTGAAAAATGCAAAAAGCACTAAAAATGCATAGGTGGGAATCCAGCCCAGAGGAGCATGACCTCAAGCTCAAGTGCCCTTGGTTAGGCAGCAGGACAATGACTTGAAACACAACAGCAAGTCCACCTCCAAATGGTTCAAACAAAGCACAATTTAGGTTTTGGAGTGGCCTAGTCAAAGTCTGGACTTAAATCCAACTGAGATGCTGTATCATGACCTTACACTGGCGGTTCATGCTGGAAAACCCTCCAGTGTGGCTGAATTAAAACAATTCTGTAAGAATTTTCCTTTTCTTTTATGCTCTAATCCATGATCATCATCGGGACAAGATGCTGGCACCTTGCATTTGGATCCCCAGTGATGGTTCACCAGAGTCCCTGTCTCTATTCTCAAGTTTGTCTGACTCACTGACGCTGGCATGTGAATCTAATTCCTCTGGTAAGAGTACCTACCCCTTACCCCTGGGTGGCGGATGCACCATCTCTGGCGACCCTGCGGCAGATGACTATCCATCACTGTCTTCATTGAACTGACTCTTCCTCAGATTTCTATATTCATTTATTCACTTTTTCACAGTTTTCCTTATGAACTTTATTTGCCGATGTTGGAGGACATTCCATCTTTAGAAGAGTCTAATGGCTCATTGATTTTTGTTTATGATCACCAGCAATTGTTTTTCCATTTATGACATGTCTAGCACGTATGTACTTTAAAGAGGAAGTAAACTCTGATGGGTGTTACTTCCTCTTTGTTTCCCTGCAAAGGTAAAGCATAATGGACTACTAGTAGCCCATTATGTGGCACTTAGCAGGAGAAGCCCGCGATGTCCCCGTCTTCCTCGCTAGTAACGAGCGTCCATTCTTCACCCCTCTGCCTTGCGGGGCCGTGAACTCCGGCTCTGTGACTGGCCGGAGTCGCGTGAATGCGCACGGGAGCCGCCTTTAACGGCATGACCCGAGCTAGAAATGGCACAACGTGCCCTCCCTAACTCTGGCGCATGCGCAGAAGAAATCGCCGTACGGCGATTTGCAAATATCTCCTAGACCAGTGATATGCAATTAGCGGACCTCCAGCAGAACTGCTACTCCCATCAGGCATAGCAAGACTCTGACAGCCACAAGCATGACTCCCAGAGGCAGAGGCATGATGGGACTTGTAGTTTTGCAACAGCTGGAGGTCCGCTAATTGCATATCCCTGCCCTAGACTGTGCCGGTCTGGAAGATATTTCAAGCACCTACAGGTAAGCCTTAATCTAGGCTTACCTGTAGGTCAAAGTGGTTGTAAAGGGTTTACAACCACTTTAATATTGGCACACGTACGTCTTATCTTTGTCACTCACATGTCTTTTTTTAAAGTAAATTGAATTCACATTAAATCTAATGCCCCGTACACGCGATCGGACTTTCCGACAACAAAACCGTGGAATTTTGTTCGTAGGTTGTTGGCTCCAACTTGTCTTGCATACACACGATCGCACAAACGTTTTCCAACAATTACGAACGCAGTGACGTACTAGAAGTATGGCGAGCCGATAAAAAGGAAATTCAATAGTCATGTGATATCTCCATTACAAACGCTAGTTTTATAAGACCGAGTGCTTCCGGTTCGTCCTTAAATTCCAAGCATGCATGTTTGTACTTTGGACTTTTGTCAGACAGACTTGTGTACACACGCTCAGAAAGTCCAAAACACATTCGTTGGCGGAAAATTTGAGAACATGCTAGCCAACATTTGTTGGCGGAAAGTCCAACAATTGTCCGATGGAGCGTACAAACGGTCGGACTTACCGCGAATGAGTTCACATCAAACATTTGTTGGTGGAAAGTCCAACAATTGTCCGATGGAGCGTACACACGGTCGGATTTACCGCCAATGAGGTCACATCCAACATTTGTTGGCGGAAAGTCCAACAATTGTCTGATGGAGCGTACACACGGTCGGACTTACCGCCAACAATTTCACACCCAACATTTGTTGCTGGAAAAATCCGAGCGCGTGAGCGCGGCATTACTGTATTGTAGCGCTGCACTTTTTTTCCTTTATATCTTACAATACCAATCAAATGTGCAAATAAGTGTCAAAAACAAACGCTTTGCATGATTCAAATATTGTTGCAATATCCCTTTAAGAGAATTATGAAATGAAAAAAATATATATAAAACTAAACCCAAAAATAAATGTGCAAAATAAAAAAAAAGTGACCAGGTGGCCAGACAGCTTCCAAACCCAGTGTAAAAAAAAAAAATGTAAAAAAATTGAAAAGCAAGTTCACACGATGAAAGAATAGAGTGTGATAATGTTTGGTGGTATTTCATGTGCTGTAGTGAAGGAGATAAGCTCCACAACCCAGCAGGCCGCCCACCTGTGGTGGAACTGAGAGCACATGCTCCCCACCCACACTATGTCTGCTCCTCACACGTGTCTTCACACTCTAACATAGACTAAGTTTAGTATATAGATGGACAACGAGTATATACTTCACAGCAGTACAATAGATCTGTCCTTACTGCTTCGATTATTGCATCTCCTAACTGGCATACAATACAGTGCAATGCTAAGACCCAACTAGGAAGTCGTGGACATCAAAGTGGATGATATCCTATGTATTCCAAGGGTAGGCAACCTAAGGTGGAGACCTACCCGAACAACATGAACGAGATCAAAGATCACCGGGTTCAGGGCCTCTTTTTTTTATTTTTTGTAATCTAGGATGGAAAAGGACCTGGGGGTCCCAGTAGATGATAGGCTCAGCAATGGCATGCAATGCCAAGCTGCTGCTAACAAAGCAAACAGAATATTGGCATTAAAAAGGGGATCAACTCCAGAGATAAAATGATAATTCTTCCACTCTACAAGACTCTGGTCCGGCCGCACCTGGAGTATCTGTCCAGTTCTGGGCACCAGTCCTCAGGAAGGATGTACTGGAAATGGAGCGAGTACAGAGAAGGGCAACAAAGCTAATAAAGGGTCTGGAGGATATTAGTTATGAGGAAAGGTTGCGGGCACTGAACTTATTCTCTCTGGAGAAGAGACGCTTGAGAGGGGATATGATTTCAATATACAAATACTGTACTGGTGACCCCACAATAAGGAGAAAACTTTTTTGCGGAAGGGAGTTTAACAAGACACGTGGCCACTCATTAAAATTAGAAGAAAAGAGGTTTAACCTTAAACTACGTAGAGGGTTCTTTACTGTAAGAGCGGCAAGGATGTGGAATTCCCTTCCACAGGCGGTGGTCTCAGTGAGGGGCATCGATAGTTTCAAAAAAATATTAGATAAGCACCTGAACAACAGGGATATACAATGTAATACTGACTGAAGCCCCATACACACTATCAGATTTTTTGCCAATTTTTTCCTTCAGATTCACCAAAACCATATAATATGAGGTCAAACCTTTAGGAGTGTCAATGTGTATGCAGCCAGGCAGGCCCTTATACTACATGGTTTTGGTAAATCTGAAGACAAAAATCAACAGAAAATCTGATAGTGTGTATGAGGCTTTATAATCACACACATAGGTTGGACTTGATGTCTTTTTTTCAACCTCACCTACTATGTAACTAGCAAGTCCTAACTAAATAGTAAATAAAGCTTAGAAAAATATAATAAAAGAAATATCACTGTAAAAAAATAAACTTAACCTACTCTAACCACTTTAAGACCGGCCTATGTAGATTTACTGCAGCAGGGCGACCCTCCTGCGCGAAACCACTTCCTATGTGATTTTGTGCAGTGGAACTAGGGCGCCCGCTGCCGGCGACCGGCTCCCGCTGTGATTGGACACAGCGGGAGCCAATCAGCGGGTCTGGGGCTGCGGGGACCTGCCGATCATTCGCAGAGGAAGCAGAACGGCAGTCTGTAAGAGGGGAAGATGGGGGATCTTGTGTTTCTGCTAAGCAGGAACACAGATCTCTGTCTTCCTCCAGTCACAGCATTCCCCCCACAGTTAGACCCCATTACATTTTCTGCAGATTTTTGTCTTTACCAAAACCATATAATAGGAGGTCTAACCTTAAAGAGGAGGTCCACCTAAAAAAATAAAAAAAATATATTAAAAGCCAGCAGCTACAAATACTGCAGCTGATGCCTTTTAATAAATGGACACTTACCTGTCCCAGGATCCAGCGATGTCGGCAGCCGAAGCCGATCATTCAGCCGCCATCCTTGGTGAGGGAATCAGGAAGTGAAGCGTTGTGGCTTCACTTCCCGGTTCCCTACTGCGCATGCGCGAGTCTCGCTGCGCGTCCTAACTGGTCCCCGCTATCTCCTGGGACCCGTGTGCCTCCCAGCAGACAGCGCAGCGGGGCGGAAGTGGGTGCAAATACCTGTCTTAGACAGGTATCTGCAACCCCCACTCCCTCCTGAAAGATGCCAACTGTGACACCGGAGGGGGGGCGGGCTCCGAAAAGCGGAGGTTCAATTTTTGTGTGAACCTCCGCTTTAAGAATTTCAGTTTGTATGCAATCAGGCCGGCCCTTGCACTACATGGTTTTGGTAAATCTGAAGACAAAAATCTGCAGAAGATCTAATAGTGTGTATGGGGGTCCTAGGAGCACACAGTTAACCCTTTGATTGACCCAGATAACCCCTTCCCTGCTAGTGTCATTAGTACAGGAATAGTGCATTTTGTTTTCAGACCCACTAAAAATCACTAATAGCCACCATTGCTAGTATAAAAAAAATGCCATATAAATATCCCATTGTTCGTAGACACGGTAACGTTTACGCAAACCAATCTATATATGCTTATTGGGATTTTTTTAAACAAAAATACGTAGCAGAATATATATCGGCCTAAACTGATAAAAAAAAAAACGAATTTCTTTATCGGATGTGTTTTATGGCAGAAAGTAACTTTTTTTTTTTTTTATTGTCGCTTTTTTGGTTTATATTACAATTAAAAACCGCAGAGGTGATCAAATACCACCAAAAGAAAGCTCTCTTTTGGTTGTATTTGATCACCCCTGCGGTTTTTATTTTTTGTGCTATAAACAAAAAAAAGCAACAATTTTGAAAAAAAAAACATTATTTTTTACTTTTTGCTACAATATCCCCCATAAATATATATATTAAAAAAAATTTCCTCAGTTTAGGCCGATACGTATTCTGACATATTTTTGGTACAAAAAAAAATAAAAAATAAATCGCAATAAGCGATTATTGATTGGTTTGCGCAAAAGTTATAGCGTTTACAAAATAGGGGATAGTTTTATGGCATTTTTATTAAAGCGGTAGTAAACCCGCAAATTTTTTTTTTTTTTTTTTTAACCTGCAAAGCAAAAGGCATAATGAGCTAGTATGCACCACATACTAGCTCATTATGAAATACTTACCTTAGAACGAGGCCCCGACATCTGGCCCGATCCACGCCGAGGGAGCTGACATGCTCCCTCTGCGTTTCTTCTGGGTATCGTGGCTCCGGCGCTGTGAGTGGCCGGAGCCGCGATATCGTCACTCCCGCGCATGCGCACGGGAGATTTCATTCCGGCCGCTCGGCCACTGCCGGATTTTCAGGCCGAGAACCCCCTTGTGCGCATGCGCCGCTGCAGTCAGCGGCGCATACCGAGGGGAATATCTCCTAAACCGTACAGGTTTAGGAGATATTTTGTTTACCTACAGGTAAGCCTTATTATAGGCTTTCCTGTAGGTAAAAGTTAAAAAATTGAGCATACAACCACTTTAATAATTTATTTTTTAAATTGTGGCGATCAGCGATTTTTATCGTGACTGCGACATTATGGCGGACACATTTTTGGGACCATTGTTATTTATATAGCAATCAGTGCTATACCAATGCACTGATTCCTGTGTAAATGACACTGGCAGTGAAGGGGGTTAACCACTAGGGTGCAGTGTAGGAGTTAAGTGTGTCCTAGGGGCGTGTTTCTAACTGTGGAGGGGTGTGGCTACGTGTGACACATCACTTATCTCTGCTCTGCTTTGTAGAACGCCACCTATTGGAAGGAGTAGATAATGGCAGGGGTGGCATCTCCATTGCTGGCAGAAGTTTTAAACAAAAAATAAATAAAAACAACATGATAATAAAATCAATATACATAGAAAAAGACATCTAATATATGGGTCAATGTAATTCTTAGAAAATTACATTTGCAATAATACATTATTTTTACATAAATGTATTTGTTCTCCTTTTATTTGTGTTCATTAATACATATATATACATTTTTAGGAATTGAAGCACTTGTCACTTTTTTTATTTTGATGTGCTGAAGTATTACTGTCATATATATTTTTTTACATTTTTATATATTTTTTTACACTTTGGTTTACATCCGTGTTTTACACATATATTTATTTATTGAAGCACTATTCACTTTACACGCAGTGTTGGCAATATTCACAGTAGTAGATTAGAATTATGGATTTGCACATAGGTTTTTTTTCTAACAATATAATTCTTTGAACAGCGCCATTTCCCCCCTTTGTAGAGCTTTAACCACTTCAATACCAGGCACTTTTCACCCCCTACATGCCCAGGACAATTTTCAGCTTTCAGCGATGTCGCATGTTGAATGACAATTATGCGGTCATGCAACACTGTACCCAAACTACATTTTTATCATCTTCTTCCCACAAATAGAGCTTTCTTTTGGTGGTATTTGATCCCCGCTGGGGTTTTTATTATTTTTTGCTAAACAAACTAAAATAGGGCAAAATTTTAGAAAAAAAAAAAAACATTTTTTCTTTCGGTTATACAATTTTGTTTTCTTCTTCACTGATGAGCACGGATGAGGCGGCACTGATGGGCACTGATGAGGAGGCCATGATATATACAATTGATGGGCACTGATATGTAGAATTGATGGGCACTGATGAGGTGGCATTGATATGTAGAATTGATGGGCACTGATGGACAGCACTGATATGCAGCACTAATGGGCACCGATAGGCGGCACTGGTGGGCACTGATGGGCACTGACAGGCGGCTGTGATGGGCACTGACAGGTGGCTGTGATGGGCACTGACAGGCGGCTGTGATGGGCACTGACAGGTGATACTGATTGGCACTGACAGGTGGCACTGATGGACAGGTACTGATTAGTTACTGTTAGGTGTTAGTGATGGGCACTGAAATGGGCACTAATTGGCACTGTTGTGGGTACTGATTGGCACTTTATTGGGCACTGGCAGAGGGTTATGATGGGGCACTGACTGGGCACCGATTGGCAGCTTTTAATTACATCTGCTGGGGCTGTGCTGATCATCAGCACAGACCCCTCCCCCCACCCCCCCGACAGGGAGAGCCGCTGATCGGCTCCCAACGGCTCTCCCTGTCAGCGCGAACCAAGGAATGCCGTTTACCGTCACTTCCCTATGATTGGTCAGAGCTGATCACGAGGTAAGAAGCCTCTGACAGAGGCTTCTTATCACAATCGAAGATGCGGCATCTCAGAGTGACACGCCGCACTCGCCGCGATGCGCATCCCCCGCGGGTTGCACGCCGGCATGTTATCCTGCTGGACGTCATATGACGCCCAGTCAGGATAACAGAACCACTTCCCGGACGTCAATCTGCTATTGACTGGGCGGGAAGTGGTTAATATTTAGGACTCCACCTAGGGGGTGTTCCCAATTAGGGAGGCTGCAGTCCTTTTTTTCCTAAGCGTGGATATCTGTTTTTATATGGTTCCAGTAAATGGCACCCCTGCTGCTGTCCGCGTTCCGGACATGTCGCCGACCTCTGATTTATATCATCTGTGTTGCTCACTTCACTTTACAAAGCAAGTGAAAAACATGTAAAAATACATAATAAAAATAAAGAGTGGTTCTGCCCACTCTACGTTGCTGACTGCATCTTGTCATGGATTTCAATGGCAAACCAAAGCTGGCCGTACACTAGAATTTTGTTTGTAAAATGTTGTTTTTGTTCGTTTTAATTTTTGGTGCAAACCTGCAGTTTGTTTTTGACCGTGGTGACAAGAGTATTCAAATTAGGAATGCGTTTTCCATTCAGTAAAAAAAAAATAAAAAAACTGCCAATTGCGCGGTCGTGCGACGTGGCTCCCAAACAAAATTAACGTCCTTTTTTTCCCCACAAAGGGAGCTTTCTATTGGTGGTATTTGATCACCTCTGCGGTTTTTATTTTTTGCGCTATAAACAAAAAAAGGAGTGACAATTTTGAAAAAAAAAAGCTATTTTTTTTACTTTTTGCTATAATAAATATCCCGCAAAAATATATTTAAAAAACTGACTTTTTTCTCAGTTTAGGCCAATACGTATTCTTCTACATATTTTTGGTAAAAAAAAAAAAAAAAAAAAAAAAAAAATCGCAATAAGCATATATTGATTGGTTTGCGCAAAAGTTATAGCATCTACAAAATAGGGGATAGCTTTATGGCATTTTTATTATTATTATTAGTAATGGCGACTATCTGCGATTTTTATAAAGACTGCGTCATTTTTGCAGGCAGATCGGACACTATTTTGGGACCATTGTCATTTATACAGCGATCAGTGCTATAATGACACTGGCAGGGAAGGAGTTAAACACTAGGGGGCGATGAAGGGGTTAAGCGTGTCCTAGGGAGTGATTCTAACTGTGGGAGGGATGGGCTACCACTGACATGATAGATCACTGTTCTCGATGACAGGCCTGTCATGGCAGAACAGGGAAATGCCTTGTTTACATAGGAATCTCTCCGTTCTGCCGCTCTGTGACACGATCGCGGGAGACTGTCCAAAATCGTGTCCGCGGGACCCGGGGGCACGGTCACGCTGTACGCGACGGGCACATACGCGCCCACTAGCCCTTGCAATTAAAGGGGACATACAGGTACGTCCATTTGCCCCCGCTGTCATTGTGCTGACGTATACCAGAGTGCGGCGCTCGGCAAGTGGTTAACCACTTAAGGACGGAGCCTATTTTTCACACTTTGTTGTTTACAAGTTACGTTACTCTGAGTAAATTGATACCCAACAAGTCGCGCTTCAAAATTGCGCCCGCTCGTGGAATGACGACAAACTTTGGCACTTAAAAATCTCCATAGGAGACGTTTAAAAATTTCTACACGTTACGAGCGTTCAGTTACAGAGCAGGTCTTTTGCTAGAATTATTGCTCTCACTCTAACAATTGCAGTGATATCTCACATGTGTGGTTTGAACACTGTTTACATATGTGGGCGTGACTTACATATGCGTTTTCTGCGCACGAGCTTGGAGGGATAGCGTGCTTTAAAAAAAAATAATATAACAATTTCTTATTTAACTTTTTATTTTTTTATTTTAAAAAAAAAAATGTTTTGGGTCACTTTTATTTCTATTACAAGGAATGCAAACATCCCTTGTAATAGAGAAAAAGCATGACAGGACGTCTTTAATGTGAGATCTGGGGTCAAAAAGACCTCAGATCTCATATTTACACTTAAAACCAAAATAAAAATGTATTGTCCCTTTAAGGCCTTTGGGCGGAAGTGACGTTTGACGTCGCTCGGGTCCTCCAAGGGAATAGAGTCAAGTGGGGGTCATCATGCCCTCGCTCGACTTCCTGCTCATCAGGCCACAGGACCCGATCGTCTCCGCCGCCTTCAGCGGCTCCGGTAAGTGGTGAGGCCACCGCAGCACGGCGGTAGGGGGGGCACCTCTCCTGCCGCCCATAAAAGTGATCTTGCGGCAAATCCGCCATGGAGACAACTTTTATCTGAAAGCGGACCGCCCGCCGTGAATAAAAATAGCAGGGTTACGACAGCTACCTGTTCAACGTCAAAGTAGCGTCGTATATCCATGGTGGGAGGTCTAGAAGTGGTTAATATATCTGGAATTCAGTTCAGAACTGGAAAAAATCATAAGGGCTTTCAGACAATGGTTAACTTGATGCCAGGCTGGCCCAAGTCATTGTGTTGCCTGGGTCCAAGAATGAAATGCTGCCCCCCCCCCCAAAAAAAAAACAAATCACACCCACCAAAAGGCCCCCAACAGCCATCATTTTATATCATGATAAATATATACTCATCAGTGCCCACCAATGCAGCATTGTCCATTAGTGCCACCTCAGCAGTGTCCAGCAGTGCAGCCTATCAGTGCCCATCAATTTCCATCAGTGCCCATCAGGGCAGCCTATCCATGCCCATCAGTGCCACCTCATCAGTGCCCACCAGTGCAGCCTATCAGTGCCACCTCATCAGTGCCCATCAGTGCCCACCAGTGCAGCCTCATCAGTGCCCACCAGTACAGCCTCATCAGTGCCCACCAGTGCAGCCTCATCAGTGTCCACCAGTGCAGCCTCATCAGTGTCCACCAGTGCAGCCTCATCAGTGTCCACCAGTGCCACCTCATCAGTGCCCATCAGTGCCCACCAGTGCAGCCTCATCAGTGCCCACCAGTACAGCCTCATCAGTGCCCACCAGTGCAGCCTCATCAGTGTCCACCAGTGCAGCCTCATCAGTGTCCACCAGTGCAGCCTCATCAGTGTCCACCAGTGCAGCCTCATCAGTGTCCACCAGTGCAGCCTCATCAGTGTCCACCAGTGCAGCCTCATCAGTGTCCACCAGTGCAGCCTCATCAGTGTCCACCAGTGCAGCCTCATCAGTGTCCACCAGTGCAGCCTCATCAGTGTCCACCAGTGCAGCCTCATCAGTGTCCACCAGTGCAGCCTCATCAGTGTCCACCAGTGCAGCCTCATCAGTGTCCACCAGTGCAGCCTCATCAGTGTCCACCAGTGCCACCTCAGCAATGCACACCATTGCAGCCTATCAATGTCCATCAGTGCCACTTAGTGCCCATCAGTGCAGCCTATCAGTGTCCATCAGTGCCATCTCATCAGTGCCCACAAGTGCAGCCTATCAGTGTCCATCAATGCAGCCTCATCAGACAATACACACAGGCATCGCATTGGGGAGAAGCCAAAGGACCGACCTGCCAGTCAGCTCGCTGCACACCCGATCAGTGCTCCGGGGATCTCAGCACTGCCGCTCCCACTCCGAACCCCTTGCTTAGCTGCAGCCTCTGCTTTCTCCCAATCATACATCGGGGCAGGGTCTGAGAGTCAGCGATGCTCCCGTGCCCCGTCACCTCCCCTGCTCCCTGTGGACTACTACAGCTGCCTCCATGCTAGTGGCATCGTGCGGTGTGGGGCGGCCCCCAATGTGCAGGCAGCGCAAGCAGGATGACACTGTACGCTAGAGGGAGGGAGCCTCGAGCAGTCTGTCCATGTTACTGCCACTCTTAAAGTGCCACCTGGGTCCCATGGACCCACCAGCCCTGACTTGATCAAAAAATAAAATAAAAAAATAAAAGATGTTTCTGTTCAAATGAAAATACCCGGCGTGGACCAATGTAAGTATAAAATTTGCCATACTTGTGAGATGCCCATGGAAGCTGGAAATCACTGTAGCAGGCATAGCTACTCCAGTGCTGTACACTAGGTTCCAGGTCCTGTGCGAGAGACTGCTGCTTAATGAACACAGGGGATCGCCCACACAGCCCGGGATCCATTCCGAGAACACTTTCCATTTTCTCAATGAATGCCAAGTGTTCTGTGATTTGACATGATGGAAATCGCGAGGTCATCGCCCTGCCTCTCCACCTTGTCCAATCAGGGAATGTGTTGCACCCAACAAAGGCAAAATGTAAAGTGTTCCCTGAATGGGGAACGTGCCAATCAAGTGGACTCCTGTGTGGGGAAGGCAGGAGGACACCGATCCCAGAAGACAGTGGCGATCACTAGAGTAGTGGGGCTTCCTATGGTAATTTGCAGCTTCCATTGGGGTTTGCACGGGTATGGCCCATACATACTTACGTTGGCCTAGCTTGGGCCAATGTAAAAATAGCCATAAATCAGTTTTAAAGTGGTGTTGCCACCAAAAAATAAAAAGTTGCTTAAAATTCTTTAAAATAAATAAAAAATAATAATTGGCAAAAAAAAATGTTTTAGTCACCTCTAAATACCTGTTGCTAGGGGGTCCCTCGTAGTCTGCCTTCTTCCTTGCCCGGGCTGGTGACATCACTTCCTCTCACGCCGCACATTCACCTGGGACCTGTCACGTGTCCCAGGTGACTGTACGGCGTATCACGGCGGCCTGCGCCGCTCGCGCATGCGCAGTGGGTGCCCGGCTGTGAAGCCACAGCCAGGTGCCCACAGTACGCATGACGGCGCTGCGAGCAGAGCGGGGAACGAGGGGGGGCTTCATTCCCCCACATCGCTGGACCCTGGGACAGGTGAGTGTCCGATTATTAAAAGTCAGCAGCTGCAGTATTTGTAGCTGCTGACTTTTAATTATTTTTTTATTTTTTATTTTTATTTTTTTTAGGGGGTACCCCACTTTAACTGCCCAGACACAGATTTATTCTAAGGCGGTGATGGTGAACCTTGGCACCCCAGATGTTTTGGAACTACATTTCCCATGATGCTCATGCACTCTGCAGTGTAGTTGAGCATCATGGGAAATGTAGTTCCAAAAGATCTGGGGTGCCAAGGTTCACCATCACTGTTCTAAGGTAAGATGAGACTTTGTTAGAAAGTTTATCTTATGTTACCTTTGGAATAAATCTCTCTAGACAGAAAAAAATTGGTGTGACACTTAAATTTTAGATTCATTGAACATAATTTGATTTCCGCAGATCCCCCCCCCCCCCCCCAGCCAAACGTTCTCACCAGGGGGGGTATATTTATTCAGAATGGGCTTTCCTGAACAATTGATAGTTTCCCAGTGGGATAATCTTTTGTAAACCGGTTCTTGTACTGCAGATCGATGCAGATCAATGACAGCTACACTGCTAAGCTTTCCACCTCTAGCCACACCTCCAAAGTGTTTCACTCTTGACTTAATCCTCAAGACATGTTTACAGAATTAAGCCCCGTCAAGAGGCGAAACTCGTTGGGAGGCGTAAGGCATAGCCGTGTCAGCCTAATCATGGCGATATGGTCTCCATGTTTAAAAGAGAAGTGAGGGTTTTGAAAAAAAAATAAACATACATAAATCACTTAGGTGGATGCAACACCGGGCTGTCCCGAACCCCGCCCCCGCCACCTCTAAGACTGAAAACTGAGCGATCAAAGGCCGCTGAATGCTCAGTTCTTAGTCTTCACTGAACAGATAGCGGTGACCATCAGTCATGGTCTCTCTGCTCTGCCCCTCCAGCACTCACAGGACCACCAGCCACCAGGCTGTGCGGAGGGCAAAAGTGGCAAGTTGAGAACCCGAGCCAGCTGCCCCTCAGTCATCTGGGTAGATTGTGACATTAAAGTTGGAATCCCTTCAGAGCCTGGTCCGAGTGGCTTCAGCCGATGGCAGACTTTAGCAAAAGAGCTTTGGGCCTAATTCTCCTTTAAGCTCATAGAGTATTGCGGTCTTGATTGTGCAGACATGGACTCCGTAGTAAAGCAAAAGTAAACCCATTGATTTAACAGTTTCAAAAAACAGTTGCATTCCAGGCACGTGATGGTAATGTAATAACCACATTGGTTGTGCTCTCAACCAGATTGTTAATCCATCCGATGGCTGGTGTCATAACTGATCACACGTACAACACCATGGCAGCTGAAGATTAAACAGAGGTCAAGACGGCAGCTTCCTTGGCTAAAAAAAGATAGGAAGGTTTACTTCCAGTTTAAATCCAGTTAAGGGTGAAACGCGTTGGTGGCATGGCCGGATGTTAAAGACTCAGCAATGTGAGCTGTCATTGATCTGATTGCTAAATAAAATTACCAGGACAATTTGTAATGTCATTTATGTGCGGCCTGGTTCCTACAGCTTGAGTAAGAAGGGATCTACACTAACAAATAAAATACAGAATACACTCCTCCACGGAGAACGCAAGATGCCTATGGACAAGGCATGGGCAATAGCTAACCCCCCCCCCCAAATATACCATGACATTAACATCAAATTGGATTCATTTTTTTTTTGATACCACAACTGCATGTCCCTCTTTAGAAGGTGGAGGAAAAACACGTGAAAAGCATATGGAAAAGACACACTGCGCACTTTAGCAGTTACAGGGAGGAATCTACTCATCAAGCACATTGCAACGAAACCCGCCAAATAGAGCTCATCGCCCACGTGATCGAGAGATGATCGTTCCTGCAAAACGGAATCAGTTTTGCCATTCGTCACTGGTCCCCCAGCTCTGAATATTAGTTGTCCGCTTTGTTCTCTACGTAGGAAGCCAAAAAGGTAAGCACAGATTAAGTCATGTACACCCTGACTGTGAATCAATGAGCGTCTCTGCAAATGAAACCTTTTATTCTGCTATTCTTAGCCAAGACAGATGATCATTATTTCCACAATACTCGGCCCACACAGGTCTAAGACTTACTACGACTCACACAACAGAATAAAGTCTAACGAAAAAAAAGTTTCTAGTACGCAACATTTATACAAAAATACACCAAAGCAAATTCAGGAGATCAATCAACCTAACTGCGCAAAAATTCAATAAAGAAGTGTTCTGATTGGGTCTTTTTTGGGGGGGGGGATTTTCTAAAGCCAAGCAACTGATGTTCCCGTACCATGTTCAATGAGGCCATGTGATGACCAACATGATCCAACTGCATACCATGAAAAACATGCATGCTCAGATCTACGTAGCCTATATCAGGGCTCAAAATTTCAAGTCCTGTGCTACTAAAATGTTAACTTTAACAATATTAACATAAAACCTATCAGTGCAGCCTCATCGGTGCCCACCAATGCAGCCTCATCGGTGCAGCCCCGTCAGAGCCCCACCAGTGCAGCCCCGTCAGAGCCCACCAATGCCCACCAGTGCAGCCCCGTCAGAGCCCACCAGTGCAGCCCCGTCAGAGCCCACCAGTGCAGCCCCGTCAGAGCCCACCAGTGCAGCCCCGTCAGAGCCCACCAGTGCAGCCCCGTCAGAGCCCACCAGTGCAGCCCCGTCAGAGCCCACCAGTGCAGCCCCGTCAGAGCCCACCAGTGCAGCCCCGTCAGAGCCCATCAAAGCAGCCCCGTCAGAGCCCATCAAAGCAGCCCCGTCAGAGCCCATCAGTGCAGCCCCGTCAGAGCCCACCAGTGCAGCCCCGTCAGAGCCCACCAGTGCAGCCCCGTCAGAGCCCACCAGTGCAGCCCCGTCAGAGCCCACCAATCAGAAACCATCTCATCAGAGCCCATCAAAGCAGCCCCGTCAGAGCCCATCAAAGCAGCCCCGTCAGAGCCCATCAAAGCAGCCCCGTCAGAGCCCATCAAAGCAGCCCCGTCAGAGCCCATCAAAGCAGCCCCGTCAGAGCCCATCAAAGCAGCCCCGTCAGAGCCCATCAAAGCAGCCCCGTCAGAGCCCATCAATGCAGCCCCGTCAGAGCCCATCAATGCAGCCCCGTCAGAGCCCATCAATGCAGCCCCGTCAGAGCCCATCAATGCAGCCCCGTCAGAGCCCATCAATGCAGCCCCGTCAGAGCCCATCAATGCAGCCCCGTCAGAGCCCATCAATGCAGCCCCGTCAGAGCCCATCAATGCAGCCCCGTCAGAGCCCATCAATGCAGCCCCGTCAGAGCCCATCAATGCAGCCCCGTCAGAGCCCATCAATGCAGCCCCGTCAGAGCCCATCAATGCAGCCCCGTCAGAGCCCATCAATGCAGCCCCGTCAGAGCCCATCAATGCAGCCCCGTCAGAGCCCATCAATGCAGCCCCGTCAGAGCCCATCAATGCAGCCCCGTCAGAGCCCATCAATGCAGCCCCGTCAGAGCCCATCAATGCAGCCCCGTCAGAGCCCATCAATGCAGCCCCGTCAGAGCCCATCAATGCAGCCCCGTCAGAGCCCATCAATGCAGCCCCGTCAGAGCCCATCAATGCAGCCCCGTCAGAGCCCATCAATGCAGCCCCGTCAGAGCCCATCAATGCAGCCCCGTCAGAGCCCATCAATGCAGCCCCGTCAGAGCCCATCAATGCAGCCCCGTCAGAGCCCATCAATGCAGCCCCATCAGTGCCCATCAATGCAGCATCATGTGTACCCATCAGTGCAGCATCATGTGTACCCATCAGTGCAGCATCATGTGTACCCATTAGTGCAGCAGGGATCACACAGAAGAATCGGGAGGATTTCCGGCCGGATCACACAGAGTGGGGCTCTCCCTCTGTGACACAGCTTGTATATGAAACACAGGCCGCTGTCAAACAATGTTTTCCGCCTCCTGGACCAGCATGGGACCAGTGTGCTGTCTATCATAGGAGGAGCCAGACCAGGGAGGCGGGACTTCATAGCTATGCTGTGTCACAGCAAAAGATCCCTGCTCTGTGTCATCCGCCTGGCAATCCTCCTGATAGTTTTCTGTCTGATCGCTTTTGATATTTTTTTTACAGGGCATCTGAGGGCAAGGGGGCAATTCCCCCCGGGCAACTCTGATGCCTAATAAAAAAAAAAATAAAAAAAAAAGGCTGCACTGCTTCTGACGGAAGAGATCAGTCAGGAAACGGTCAGCCCGGTCTGCCCCTGCTCCACACTCGTCCCCAGCTAATTTCCAGAGAAATTGTGAGAAGGCAAGTGGAACTTTTGAGGGCTGTATATATAAATGTATATCCGGAATTTAAAACTCAGATGTAGTGGATTGAACTGAGGGGGCTGCAATAGGTCTACTGTAGGCAGGGCTGCTGTTATAAATCATGGGGGATGGGGGGGGGGGGACTTTGGTGAAATATCAGTGATTTCTCACTTTTGAGACCTTAGAAAGTGATTGAGGACACAAATCCCTAATTCCTTCTTTGCAGCCTCAACTGTTAGGCCGCGTACACACGCGCGGACTGTTGGCCCAACTTTGTCCGTCCAACAGTTTGAGCGAACAGTCCGCTCAAACTTAGCATGGACGGACATGGCCACACACGACGGACGAACAGTTTGCTGAAACCGTGCGCGATGACGTGAACGGCACGTACGACGGGACGAAAAATACGACGTCCTATACACTGCAATGCAACCTTCCGACGTGGAAATCCTTTCTGAGCATGCGCGAGACTTAGTTGGCCGAACAAGCCTACACACGAGCGAACAGTCCGCTGAAACCTTGTTTCAGCGGACAGTTTTTCGGAATTTCCGTAAGACCTTGTTCGGCCAACTGTCCGCTGAAACTGTCCGCTGAAGCCCCACACACGAGCGGACTGTCCGCCCAAACACTGTTCAGCGGACAAGGTTGGGCGAACAGTCCGCGCGTGTGTACGCGGCCTCACAGAATGAATGAACAGGAAGCACTCTATACAGATGCCCCCTGTTCGTTCACAAACTGAAGCATCCTAAACACAGGGGGCGGGGCTCAGAGGGATGAAAGCTGCAGATGTCGGGGATCTTGGACAGGGGAGGGTGTGATCAGAGCAGCAGAGAGGGGGGCCATTCCCTGAAACCGGGGACCATTCCCTGTGGCTCTCCCTGCAGCAGCTGACTGGAAAGGAAAAGAAGCTAGCTGGGCTGCATGGAGGGGGGACTGCCTGCACCATAAACTGATGGCGTTAGGGTCCGGTACAGGAGGGCTGACGCTACCCCCTTATTAGTGGCCCTGCCTGTAGGTCACAGCCATTTCACACCAGAAAAAAAAAATATTTGGGAACTTCTCAATGTAATATTATCGAGAAAAAAAAATGCAACTTGCATATCTAATCTCAGAGAAAGTGTAATTTTTCTTTTCCACTTGTGAGTTTAGGACCCACACAGTGAGTGTGGCTAAGTGGAGGGGAAGGAGACCAACAAACATCCATTCGCTGATCTCCCCTAGCTAGAGTAAAGCCAGAAGCAACATGTAAAACGTCACTTCTGGTTTCTGATGCCACTTCCCTTGGCCCTTGGCAGCCAGGGAAGAAGCTAATGGAGTGCGACCTGTGCCTCCTTTAGCTTCAATGGTGGGCAGCTGAAAGAGAATGTGTCCTAAAAATATTATAATCACATAGAGCAGCAGTCCCCCCCCCCCCCCCCCCAACCTCTCTGGCACCAGAGACCTGCCTCGTGGAAGGCAACCCCTCCAAGGGCCGGGTGGGGGGGTGGAGTATGGTTTAGCCGGTATGGCCTCCATAGCTCCATGAGTCTCCTGTGCCAACCTTCCTCCATCTTCCACATTCAAGCTGACTGGCTGCTCTAGATCGACTGATCTGGCCTGGTGCGCAAGGCTGGCCTTTCTTCAGGTCTTCGGACTACAATTCCCAGCTCACCCTTTGTGCGGGGACACAGTGTAGCGGAAAATACATCCTACGGGGCAGGGGGGGCCCAAGCAGCAACGTGTGTGACCACAAATACAAATCAAGCCTTGCCCACCATGCAGCCTGGTACCCAACAGGCCATGGACCATCACCGGTCTGCAAACTGAGGGTTGGGGGAACTCTAAAAATAAAGGACTTTTTGTCCCCTTTGTGAAATAAAGTTTTTGTGAAAGTCAAAAAAAATTTTTTTTTTTTAATGAATTACACCAAAAGTACTTTAATCCCCCCAAAAAATGTTTTAACCCACCCCCATGTATGCACACATGGTAACATAAATACACATCACGGGTGCCTGCATACGAAAACATTGCTTCTGATACACGTTACAGATCACCACGCACGTTGGGGTAAAAGCAATCATTCTAGGCCCCTAAACGAATGACCTATAGGGGCTTTTAAAGCATCGCCTATAGAAAATATAGGGTACCCAAGTGCGTCATCAATTTGAAGGAGCGTTGCATGTTGGGTATCAATTTGGTGCAACTTTTTTTTTTTTTTTTACAAAAAATGTTGGTAATGTCAGGCATTTGTGTGCCCTAATATTCACTTTAGTGCAGGGATCTTCAAACTACGGTCCTCCAGCTATTGTGGAACTACACATCCCATGAGGCATTGTAAAACTCTGACATTCACAGACATGACTAGGCATGATGGGAATTGTAGTTCCTGAACAACTGGAGGGCCGTAGTTTAAAGACCCCTGCTTTAGTGTATTTTTTACTGAATTGTTTTTTTGCGTGATAAACCATGACATAGAAAATTGGAATTAACAAAAAATATTTTATGTATATATGCATATTTTGCATTATATCGTTTGTCCCATTTAAAAAAAATAAAAAAGCACTAAAATGATAGTCCTGCTACAAAGCATTGCAAAGTTATTTGCAAAATTACAAATAAAGACTAAAAAACACAAAAAATAAAAAAGGAATACAAGTAATACAAATATTAATGGTTACAAAAAGAGAAGTTAATTCGAAAAAATTGTGAAATGGAGCTGATTAGGGTACACTAAGCATTAATAAGGGGTTAAATAGGAACAGATAAAATAAGAAAAAAAAAATATCATTTTTGTTTGTAATCAGAGGGCATTTGACAGTAAGGAGGCGATATAACTCCTCTTCGCCATCTGTCTAATGCCCCCTCTGATGAGCAATTCAAACAAGGCCTAAAAAAATTAAAAATTACACACATCCTCATTCAGTCACTCATTTGAATGGGCAGTACTTCACACCGAACACAACAGTGGAGATAATTCTTTATATTTTCTTTTTATAAATTACATATAATTCTAATGCCGCATACACACGAACCGCCAGAAAGTCCGCCAAATTTCCGAACGAGCGGACCTGCCCACACACCGGACATTTCCGACGGACTAGGTGGGAGTCCGTCATACTTTTGAAATGAACAGACTTGCCCACACACGGAGGAAATCCCCCCCACCCCAAAGCACCTTGTCCCCATGTTGATGAGGACAAGGGCCTCTTCCCAACAACCCTGGCCGTTGATTGTTGGGGTCTGCAGGAGGGGGGCTTATCGGAATCTGGGAGCCCCCAGATCCCGGCTCCCCACCCTATGTGAATGAGTATGAGGTACAATGTTCCCTTACCCATTCACCTGTGAAAAAAATGTAAATAAAACACAACACACAAGGGTTTAAAATAATTTATTGCACAGCTCCGGGGGTCTTCTTCTGTCTTGGGGGGTCTTCTCGCCGGACTCCTCCGCTATCTTCTGCTAGCTCTTTTACTAGCGGAGGAGCTCGGCTTTCTTCTTCGTCGCCGCCGCCCGGGGGTCTTCTTCCGACTTCAGGGGTCTTGCCCCCCTCTTTGGTTCTCCTTGCCGGGCCTCCGCGCCTTCTTCCAGCTCTTTTACAAGCCGTGGCCCGGTCTTCTATTGCCGCCGCCTTCTCTTCTTGTTTTTCTTCCTTGAGATGTTGACTCGACACGCTCTCTGGCCGCAATGACAGGGACGCGGCGTGTGGCGACTTATATAGGGACATCGCCGGGTGATGTCCCCGGCCCTTAAAATGTCACAGTCCCAGCATCCTCTGGGACTGTGACATCATAATGGGCGGGGACATCACCCGGCAATGCCCTTATATAAGTCGCCACATGCCGCGTCCCTGTCATTGCGGCCAGAGAGCGTGTCGAGTCAACATCTCAAGGAAGAAGAACAAGAAGAACAAGAAGAGAAGGCGGCGGTGATAGAAGACCGGGCCACCGCTTGTAAAAGAGCTGGAAGAAGGCACGGAGGCCCGGCAAGAAGAACCAAGGAAGGGGACAAGACCCCCGAAGTCGGAAGAAGACCCCGGGAGGCGGCGACGAAGAAGAAAGCTGGGCTCCTCCGCTAGTAAAAGAGCAGAAGATAGCGGAGGAGTCCGGCAAGAAGACCCCCCCAAGACAGAAGAAGACCTCCGAAGCTGTGCAATAAATTATTTTAAACCCTTGTGTGTTGTGTTTTATTTACCCCATACTCATTCACATAGGGTGGGGGGCCGGGATCTGGGGGCTCCCGGATTCCAATAAGCCCCCCTCCCGTAGACCCCAACAACCAATGGCCAGGGTTGTCGGGAAGAGGCCCTTGTCCTCATCAACATGGGGACAAGGTGCTTTGGGGTGGGGGGGCCGCGCGGCCCCCCTTCCCCAAAGCACCCCCCCATGTTGAGGGCACGCGGCCTGGTACGGCTCAGGAGGGGGGGGGGAGCGCTCACTCGTCCCCACCCCCTTTCCTGACTGGCCGGGAAGCATGCTCGGACAGTTTTTGAGTCAAAACTGCTTTCTAAGTCCGCCGGACTTTTGGGTAAAAAAAAAAACAATCTGCCAGAGCCCACACGGGCGGATTGTATTATATATATTTTTTTATATATTAAAACGTTTATATTATTTAAATATTTTTCATATGCCAGAGCAGTAAGTATAACATGTTTAATTACCAATAAAAAAAATGAAAAAAAAAATAAACCGAGCATTACAAATCACTTTAATAAAAACATTTTGTGCCGGAGTTCAGCTTTAACAATGATTCCGTGAAACACATACAGACTAAATGGATCTTTTTTTTACATTTGGGTGGCGTTTGTGTTGACAGGTTTTCACGCTCTTTCAATATTTTTTTTTTTTTACTGAATTTCAATATTTCTTGGTCGATCGCATGTTTTAAGCCCAGCAGATGCATTAAGATTCCAGGAAAATGTCACTTTCTTTGTGAAAAGCAAAACATCAGCACATAATATGTGATAGTGAGTGCCGGTGAGTCATTTCGAGAATTCACCCTTTCACTACCTGAGAGAATTGTAACCCATCTGCAGATCCCCTTGAGATTGTAAATGTCACTTCCTGGCTAATATCTCCGCCGGGTGCAGAGAGACACGCTTATAAGCAGGTGGAAAATTTGACACTGATCACCACCGTGATGACACTTCGTTCTCATCCTCGGGGGGCTTTGAGCGGAAGTCTCTGGATCCTAACAATGGTCAGGGATGAATAAGGCGCCGATTCTGGGTAACAAGGAGGGGAACAGGCCACAGTGGCCTATAAACCACAAGCAAACCGGTCAATACAGTAGTAGTTTCCATACAACACTTCTATATTAAAGCGGGAGTAAACCTGCAGATGTATTTTTTTTTTTTTCTACCTGCAAAGGAAAAGGCATAATAAGCCAATATGCACCGCATACTAGCTCATTATGAAATACCTTAGAACGAGGCCCCGACATCTGGTCCGATCCACTTCAGGGTATCGTGGCTCCGGTGTCCTATCATATAAGGTCCTCCATCCGATAGTGTCCGCTGCGTACTGCGCATGCGCAGTACACAGCAACACAGATTCCAAAAATTGCAGAGGATGAACGGCGCCTGCGCTGTGAGTCCAGGTTCTATCCCCACTATCCAAGTGGACATAGAGTAGGAACATAAAAGAGCCGAGCGCAGCGAGGCCGAGCCCGAAGCGTGGCGAGCGAAGCTCGCCCGCGAGGGGCCCTCTAATATTCACAACCCTATGTCCGCTTGGATGGTGGGGCTACCACCTCCACTCACGGCGCAGGCGCCGTTCAGCTTCGGAAATTTTCTGAAGCTTCGTCTGCTCCATACTGCGCATGCGCAGTACGGGCCGGACACTATATGGCAGAACACCGGCGCTGTGAGTGGCCGGAGCCGCGATATCGTCACTCCCGCGCATGATTTCATCCCGGCCGGGTCCGGCCACTGCCGGTGTCCTATCATATAAGGTCCTCCATCCGATAGCGTCCGCTGCGTACTGCGCATGCGCAGTACACAGCAACACAGATTCCGAAAATTGCAGAGGAATTAGAGGGCCCCACGAGGGGCCCTCTAATATTCACAACCCTATGTCCACTTGGATGGTGGGGCTACCACCTCTACTCACGGCGCAGGCGCCGTTCAGCTTCGGAGATTTTCCGAAGCTTCGTCTGCTCCGTACTGCGCATGCGCAGTACGGGGCGGACACTATATGATGGCCGGACACTATATGGCAGAACACGGGGCTTTCAGCCGAGAACCCCCTTGTGCGCATGCGCCGCTGCAGTCAGCGGCGCATACCGAGGGGAATATCTCCATAACCGTACAGGTTTAGGAGATATTTTTTTACCTACAGGTAAGCCTTATTATAGGCTTTCCTGTAGGTAAAAGTTAAAAAAAATTAGTATACAATCACTTTAACCAGTTCAGCTTGGGAACCATTCTGACACCTCTCCCATTCATGTAAAAATCTAATTTTATTTTTTTATTTTTTTTTGCTAAAAAAAATTACTTAGAACCTCCAAACATTATGTGGCGAAAATAATCATTTGATCCCCTGCAGATTTTGTAAGTTTGCCCACTTACAAAGAAATGAAGGGTCTATAAATTTTATCATAGGTGTATTTTAAATGATAGAGACAGAATATCAACCAAAAATCCAGAAAAAAAAAAAAAAACATGATGCAAATGTTATAAATGGAGTTGTAGTTCAGTGAGTAAAATAAGTTTGATCCCCTACCAACCAACAATGATTGTGGCTCCCACAGGCTGGCTACAGTAGGTGCTCATGTGGTACACAGATCAGTCCCATCAATTTAAGAAGGTGCTCCTAATGACAACTCATTATGTGTATAAAAGACAACTGTCCACAGAATCTCTTTCTTCCATTTTTCCGGCTCAGGCCGGGAATGGAGCAGGACACCTAAGCCTCCACCATTCAAACCTCACCATCATGGGCAAGACCAAAGAGCTGTCAAAGGACGTCATCAGGGACAATATTGTAGATCTGTACAAGACTGGAATGGGCTACAAGACCATCAGCAAGAAGGTTGGTGAGACGGAGACAACTGTTGGAGCGGTTAATCACAAATACAAAATAACCATCAATCACCCTCGGTGTGGAGCTCTATGCAAACTTTTGCCTCATGGGTTAAGGATGATCATGAAAAAAAGTGAGGGATCAGCCCAAAACTACACGGGAGGAGCTTGTGAATGATATCAAGGCAGTTGAGACCACAGTCACCAAACAAACCATTGGTAACACAATAAGCTGCCATGGATTGACCCCCTCCTCAAGAAGGCCCATGTACAGGACCGTCTGACATTTGCCAATGAACATCTAAAGGATTCAGGGAAGGATTGGAAGAAAGTGCTGTGGACAGATGATACCAAGATTGAGCTCTTTGGCAATAATTCGACTTGCAGTGTTTGGAGGAAGAAAAATGCTGACGATGACCCTAAGAACACCATCATCACTACAATCAAGCACAGAGGTGGAAACATCATGCTTTGGGGCTGTTTCTCTGCTAAACATACAGGCCAACTTTGCAACAGTAAGGGGCCAATGGATGGGGCCATGTATTGTAAAAATCTTGGATGAGAACCTTCTTCTCTCAGGCAGAACACTGAAGATGGGTCATGGATGGGTCTTTCAGCATGACAATGACCCAAAACATACCGCCAAGGCAACAAAGTAGTGGCTCAAGAAGAAGCACATTAAGGCCATGGAGTAGCCTAGCCAGTCTCCAGAACTTCAAGTGGTTGTAAACCCTTTTTAACATTTCCCCCAAAAAAAAAAATTCTGCAAGATAAAGGCATAATGAGCTAATATGCATAGCATACTAGCTCATTATGAATTATTTACCTGAGATTGAAGCCCTTGCAGCGGTCCTCGTTCACCGCTCCGGCGGCCGACATCTCCCCAGGGGGCTTACTTCTGGGTATCGCGGCTCCGGCGCTGTCATTGGCCGGAGCCACGATGACACCACTCCCGCGCATGCGCGGGAGGCGCCGGTAACGGCACAGTACAACTGAAGCAACGGCATGTACGTCCCTTTGCTTTAGTGCGCAAACCGTGCAGGTTTAGGAGCTATCCAGTGTAGCTATAGGTAAGCCTACTTATAGGCTTGCCTGTAGTTTAAAGTAGTTGTAAAGGGTTTACAACCATTTTAATTCTATAGAAAATGTATGGAACGAGCTGAAACTTCCAGTTGCCAAGCAACAGCCAAGAAACCTGGACCAAAATCCCTCCTGAGATGTGTGCAAACCTGATCACCAACTACAAGAAACATCTGATCTCTGTGCTTGCCAACAAGGACTTCTCCACCAAGTACTAAGTTATGTGTTTGCTTGGGGATCAAATACTTTTTTTTTTAAATTGTATATATATATATATAAAAAATTTCATAAAAGAGAGTACAAGAGTATAAAAGAAAAAACAAAAAAAAAATAAATAAAAAAAAACTTATTTTACTCATTGAACTGCAATTCAATTGATAACATTTGTATTGTGTTTTTTCTTGATTTTTGGTTGATATTCTGTCTCTATCATTTAAAACAGTAATCATCAACCCTGTCCTCAGGGCCCACTAACAGGTCAGGTTTGCAAGATAACGGAAATACATCTGGCCTGTTAGTGGGCCTGGCCTTAATTTTTTTATAAGGTGTGGAGACTGGCTAGGCCATTGCAGGACCTTAGTTTGCTTCTTCTTGAGCCACTCCTTTGTTGCCTTGGCCGTGTGTTTTGGGTCATTGTCGTGCTGGAATACCCAACCACGACCCATTTTCAATGCCCTGGCTGAGGGAAGGAGGTTTTCACCCAAGATTTGACGGTACGTGGCCCCCGTCCATTATCCCTTTGATGCGGTGAAGTTGTCCTGTCCCCTTAGCAGAAAAACACCCCCAAAGCATAATGTTTTCACCTCCATGTTTGACAGTGGAGATGGCGTTCTTGGGGTCATAGGCAGCATTCCCCCTCCTCCAAACATTGCGAGTTTATGCCAAAGAGCCTAATTTTGGTCTCATCTGACCACACTCAAGTTTCAGCAGTAACAGGCATCGTCCTGGTACAGTTTCTAATACCCCATACACAGGTCGGAAATTCAGAGGGAAAAAGTCCGATCGGTTTATGTTGTTGGAAAATCCGATCGTGTCTGTGCTCTATCGGACTTATTCCGACGGAAAAAGTTTGAGAGCTGGATCTAAAATTTTCCGACAACAAAATCCAATCGGACTTTTTCCGATCGTGTGTAGAGAATTTCGACGCACAAAGTGCCATGCATACTCGGAAAATATTTGGAAACAAAAGCTATTGTCTACTGGCCTCTACATAGCCCCGTCGTACGTTTTGTACATTGTCATTCCAAACGATCTGATTTTCCGACAACTTTGTGCGACCGTGTGTATTCAACACAAGTTTCGGCCAAAATCCGTCTGAAAAAAATCAGACGGATTTTGTGGTCGGAATGTCCGACCGTGTGTATGAGGCATAAGAGTTTGGTGGTCAGCCCTCTTGTAATAGCAATCAGAGCAGCTAATCGGGGCGGCTAAAACTCAGCTTGCTAAGGCTCTCCCATACCACCGGGAGCCTTGATCTACCAGCCAGCACGTCCACCAGCTGGTCGGACAGCCAAACAAGGCTGGGGTTGGCTTTGATCAGCTCTGGTAACTTTGAAGCGATGACATGACATCACTTCTGGTTTACATGGATGTCAATGGTGCCATTTTTGAAAAATCAAAAGCAATAAATCTTGGGGTTTTGAATGCTTTCAAGGGCAGAGGAAGGATTTGGGGTCTTACAGACCCCAGATCTCTCCATAAATAGTACCTGTCACTGCCTATTACTGTCACAAAGGATGTTTACGATCCTTGTGACCGCAATAAAAGTAATAAAAACATTTTTCAAAAAATAAATTATGTATTAATAATTAAAAAAATGTAAATGTAACGTGCCCCCGTGCTGGCGCACAAAGGCGAGCGCGTGCATCGGTCCCGCTGTGAACGTCAGAACATGGGCAGTATTTCTAGCACCAGACCTCCTCTGTAAATCTAAAGTGGTAACCTGTAAAGGCTTTTAAAGTGTCACCTATGGTTAGTAAAATTTACAAAATGCAGACCAGGAGGACAACACGCAGACTGGGAGGACAACACGCAGACTGGGAGGACAACACGCAGGCTAGTAGTCATTGAAGTAAGCAGATAATAAAGTGATGCAAGAATGAAGGACTTTCATTTGGTACCTTCTCTCTCCTCCTCCATACGCCGAGCTTGCCTCTGGGCCATCATGCCTCTGTTCATCCTTCTCCTTGGCATCCCATCTCCCCTCTCCTCTGGCTGGAAACGCGGTCTCCCTGCTGCCGCTGCCACCACATTCTGTTGGACCTCATGGTCAGCTGCAATGGAATAGAAAGCAAAATCATGAAATGCACCTCTCACTCATATATAAAATTGCACTTTATAGGTTAGAGCAGGGCTTGACAAATTTGCTTGGAATCTAGGAGCCAGCTTAAAAAGTTAGGAGCCAGGTCGGTAACAGCGATTCGGACCTGTCCCTGGCCTGACATGGAGACGACTGAGGGGAAGATAGCGCCGCGCCCCCCCCCCCCCCCCCGTCTCCAAGTCATTGCCCATAGCTCTTAGAGGGACATTTTTTTTTTTTTTTTTAAATGACAATTTTTTTTTTAAATTGCATTTTAGTGTAAACCCCTGATCTCATATTTAAGAGGACCTGTCATGCTTTTTCTATTACTTTTTCTATTACAAGGGATTTTTACATTCCTTATAAGAATAAAAGTGACACAAATTTTTTTTTAAAAGAACAGTGAAAAAACAAAAATAAAAAAGTTTAAAATAAGAAAGAAAAAACATTTTTTTAAACGCGCCCTGTCCCGCCTGCATATGAAAGCGGTGTTCAAACCACACATAGGAGGTATCGCCATGATCGGTAGAGCGAGAGCAATAATTCTAGCCCTGGACCTCCTCTGTAACTCAAAACATGCAATCTGTCGAATTTTTTTAAACATCGCCAATGTAGATTATAAGGGTAAAAGTTTGTCGCCATTCCATGAGCGGGTGCAATTTTGAAGCGTGACATGTTGGGTATCAATTTACTCGGCGTAACATTATCTTTCACAATATAAAAAAATAATTGGGCTAACTTTACTGTTATTTTTTTATTAAATAAATTATTTTTCCCCAAAAAAGTGCGCTTGCAAGTCCGCTGCGCAAATACGGTGTGACAGACCGTATTGTAACAACCACCATTTTATTCTCTAGGGTGTTAGAATAAAAAATATATATAATGTTTAGGGGGTTCTAAATAAAGGGAATGAGATAGGCAGGTAATAGAAAAACAGGCAGAGAAAGCTCCATTAACATTGCTGGTTGTCATGCCAACGGCCACCACAAGAGGGCGCCAGATTCCAGAAGGAATCATAGGACCGCAGAAGGCCTCAAAGCCGCGGCCTCAATTACCGGCCACCGGCGGAACGGCCCGACGCGATCACACTGGGGGGGTCCACGGAGACAGGATACCCCCAGCTGTGCTGCCCCAGGCGCCAAGTCGCTATTTCTAGTCGCAAATGCGACCTGGCGCCCGGGTTTTGTCGAGCCCTGGGTTAGAGTGATGTTAAGTTTTTTTAAATGATTGTAAAGTTTAATCTTTTTTTTTTTTAAATAACAACTATGTTATACTTACCTGCTCTGAGCAATAGAATTGCACAGAGCAGCCCCAATTCTCCTCATCTCCTGGCTCCTCCATTGGCCACAATGGGAAGCCGCTCTCTATTGGCACATCTGCAGGCTTGATCCTGAGCCGCACTGCCTATGTCCATAGCTCGGTCCCACCCCCTGCTCCCCTGTCATAGGATTTGACGGACAGCAGCATGAGCCAATGGCCTGTGAGAGTGACTACAGAAAGCGACAGCGCTAGGTGAGGAGTATAAGTATAAGGGGCAGATTGGGGGGTGAGGGGGCCACATTACCACCTTAGCATTTTATACCTCAACTGCTTGCCGACCAGCTACCGTCATTATACTGCGGCAGGTCGGCTCTCCTGCGCAAACCGCTATAGGTGTACATTGGTGCTTGCACAGGACATAGTGGGCGCATGTGCGCCCGCTGCGAGAGCATGCCTGCGGGTCATGTGGACTCGATGTCCGCCGGCGACCCGCGATCGCTGTGTACCAAGGCAGAACAGTGAACTGACTATGTAATTCTGCCAGATGACATGTCAGAGATCTTTTGTTCCCAGTTATCAGGAACAGCGACCTGTCATCTCCCTGGTAGGCCATGACCCCTACAGTTAGAACAAACCCAAGGAACACACCCAGGGAATGCCAGTGTCATTTATACATTAATTAGTGCATTTGTGCAATGTTGCAGTCCCACTAGAAATCGCAGAGCGCCGCCATAACCAGTAAAAACAATAAAATAGGATTTTTATAACAACCTGTAAAATCCTTTTCTTTGAAGTACATCATGGGACACAGCGCCATAGTAGTTAGTATGTGGATTATAGGCCACCTTCAGGTGATGGACACTGGTACGCCCTAAATTAAAAAGTGTACTCCTTATATAACCCCTCCCACTACAATACACGTGTATACTAAAGAAGAGAGGACCTCCTATTTTCTTATCGTACATCATGGGACACAGAGCCATAGTAGTTACTATGTGGGATTTCCCATAGCAATGCCAAGTGAAGGGAGGGAGACATAATAAACGGTAGGACACTAAGAGACTAGAGGACTCATACTGCAGCCTGCCGTACACTGCGCCCCAAAGGCGATATCCTCATGATCTTTTACATCTACTTGATAGAATCTGGTAAATGTATGGGCTGAAGACCAAGTTGCGGCCTTGCAGATCTCAGCCATGGAAGCTTGATGATGCACTGCCCAAGAAGCACTAACAGCCCTGGAGAATTGCGCTTTAATATGAACAATACCTTGATGAATCCATTTAGAAATAGATTTTGACGCTGCCTGTCCTTTTTTAGGACCGCATGGCAACACAAACAAAACATCTCTGTTTTATGAATCTGAGAGGACACTTTAAATAGACGTTGACCGCTCTCACCACATCAAGAGAATGTAGTGATCTTTCTTCCACAGAACAAGGTTCTGGAAAAAATTAAGGCAGAACAATATCCTGGTTTAAATAAAAAAACGATACTACCTTCGGTAGGAATTCAGGATGAGGCCACAATACAACCTCATCCTTATGAATAATCCAATATGGCTCTTTACAAGAAAGAGCAGGCAACTCTGATACTCTTCTTGCAGCCAAGAAAATTATTTGTCCTCGTCAAGAGGACCAAGGGAATATCTTGTATAGGTTTAAAAGGCTGCTTCTGTAAAGCTGACAGGACTAAACTTAAGTCCCAAGGGTTCAGGGGTTACCTGACTGGAGGCTTAATCCGCGTTACCCCCTGAATAACGTTATGAACCAGAGAGTGTGAAGCAAGAGGTCATTGAAAAAAAAAAAAAAAAACACACAGATAAAGTCAACATCTGGCCTTGATAGTACTCAAGGCCAACCTAATTTCTAATCCTATCTGTAGGAATTCAAGGATCCTACCTATGACATATTTCCTGGGGTGGCAACCCCTGGATTCACACCAGGAGACATATGCCTTCCAGATTCTAATCTATAGTATATGACTCCGGAGGCCGGCTTCCTATTAACCAAGTAGAAACTACTGAAGCTAACAGCCCACGATCTTTTAGAATGTGGGTCTCAATAGCCAAACTGCTAAATTTAGCGTTTGTAAGATAGGATGGAATACCGGACCTTGCGAGAGAAGGTCTGGCCATAGGGGTAGGGTCCAAGGTTCCCCTACCGCCATGTTTACGATCCTGGCAAACCAAGTTCACCTGGGCCACAAGAATCACCTCCTTCCCTTCTTGCTTGATCCTGCGAGAAGGCGCTGAAGCAGCAGAACAGGAAAGAACGCATAGATCAGTGAAAAACTGATCCCATGGAAAACCCAAGGCATCTGTTCCATATGCCATCGGATCCCTTGTCCTTGACACAAAGTTGTCGATCTTGTTGTTGAATCTGGACGCAAACAGATCCACGTCCGGAACCCCCCATTTTTAGTATAATGACAAAAGATGTCGAGGTGAAGGGACCATTCTCCCGGGAACAATTGTTGGTGACTCAAGCAGTTCACCTGCCAATTCTCTATCCCTGGAATGAAAATTGCTAATAAGCAAGGAATGTTGTTTTCCCAACATAGAATATGATTCACCTCTCTCTGGGTTGCACGATTTCTTGTGCCCCCTTTGTGATTGATATAGGCCACAGCTGTGGCATTGTCAGATTGGATCCTGACAGGATAATTCCGTAGTCTGAGCGTCCAGGCCAAGGTCATCTAGGATTTGGACCGTTTCCCTTGGACAGATGCTTCTTCCAGGACTGCTCCCCAGCCCAGAAGGCTGGCATCTGTTGTTACCACCTTCCAGGTAACTAGTAGAAAGGATTTTCCTTTTTGAAGATTTTTGGATATCAACCACCAATTGAGGCTCTGACGCACTTTGGGGGATAAATGCATTGGGAAGTCCAGAGCTTGGACCTTCTTGTTCCAAGTTGACAGGATACTGTTTTGCAGCAGTCTTGAATGAAACTGCGCATAAGAAACGGCCTCCGAAAGAAGCCACCATCTTTTCCAACAATTTCATGCAAAGTCGATTAGAAGAATTCTTCTTTGTTTTGATCAACTGAATCAGTTCCCTTATGGAACTGATCCTTTCCTGGGGCAAAAACACCCTCCTATCTATGATCAGCCTCCAGTACTGCAATCTCCTTGATGGTTTTAAGAAGGATTTTTCTAGTTTAAGAATCCAACCTATAATTGGTACTCATGACACCTGTATTGTTGGATCCTTAGCTAAAGGATGACCGCCGGATGAAGGTGACTTCTCCTGTCTATTCCCATTTGACACCGGACTTACTGTATTGTTTTACGATGTAATGCTGATTTGTCTAATAAAATCTTCTGTTAAAAAAAAAAAAAGAATCCAACCTAAGTATTCCAGGTAGCTGATTGTGGTGACCAAACTTTGGTTTTAAGCAGGCTACCAATTCATCCATCAAGAGCAGATCATCTAAGACTAAGTAAAGCTATACCTTGAGCCTCTAACCTGGTTAAAGGAGTAGTCAGGACCTTTGTAAACACTCGAGGTGCAGTAGCTAGACCAAAGGAAGAGCTACGAACTGGAAATGAAGATTTTCTACCTTGAAGCGTAGAAATTTCTGGTGAGTGGGGAAAATCGGCACATGGAGAAAAGCATCCTTGATGTCGATTGATGTCAGAAGTTCTCCCCCTTGTAGGATGAAGACTACTGATCGCATTGACTCTATGTGAAAAGAATGGTATTCAAAAAACAGTTTAGATCTTTGAGATCTAAAATGGGTCTGACATCCCCATTTGGAATCGTGAACAGGTTTGAATAAAACCCTAATCCTTGCTCTTCCAAGGGGACCACCGATATCGCTCTTTGAGACAAGGGATGATCCAAAGCTAGAAAGGGAGACTTCTTTTCACTGGATCTCTGGGAATGTTTGATCTGAGGAGACGGGAACCTTCAGAACTCTAGTTTGTAAGCTAGAGAAATTGAGGAAGCCACCCATCTGTCTTGACATTGTTCCTGCCAGACCCTTGAAAACTGTAGAAGCCTTCCCCCCACTCGAGGGAGCGGGGGTGCCCCTTCATAAAGGGGCTTTAGTATTTTGTTTTGTGGGTTTCCTCCCCCAGGTCCTCTTTTGGCCCTGGGACTAACCCTGAGGTTTACCTCTTGAACCTGACCGTGGAGGCCGTCATGACTGCCTGGAGGCTGGCACCGGAGAAGAAGCACGTTTTAAAAGAAAAAAATGCTTAAACTCCTTTTTAACCAGTAAAAGGGAACTTTTCACGTTAGAAATTCTTTGGATATGCCTATCCACATTGTCTCCAAATAACCATTCACCATGAAATGGGAAACTGGCCCAGAGCTTTTGCATGGCGCTTTGGCTGACCAATTTTTCAACCATAGGATTCTATGCACATGTACTAGCATGAGCCGTGAGGCCTGGAGAATAGAATCATTCATAGCGTCTACTGTAAAACACAACACTTCTGATATCTCGGCCAAAACTTGGGCCTGCTGATCAGGAATAATCCTGAGTACCTCCATAAACTGGTCCTTTAAGGGCTGAGATACTGTGATCGCTGCTAGCACAGGCTGAACCTGCAAGCGAAATATAGTTTTTAAAAAGGAATTCAAACTTCTTATCTGTTGGAACCTTTAGCATCTGAGCATTGTCTACTGGACAAGTCGGGTACAGAAGATATAGCAGCGTCAACTGCGGGAAATACCCATTTCTTATAGAACTTTTCCTCCATAGGATAAAGTATTGAAAACTTTTTTGGAGGAAAAAACTGTTTATCTGGGTGCTCCCAGTCAGAAAACATAAGGTTTTTTAGCCGTACATGGATAGGAAAAACATGAACAGATTGAGAAGGCTTTAGTGAACCCAAATCAGAAGTGGGCTCATCGACTGACTGCTCTTATTGGCAGTAAAAATGTGGAGCGGAACAATTCAGTGAGAGATTGTACCAACCACCTTTGCTGCGAACCTGATCCTTAGTATTGGGTTCATCTGATATCAGCATCTTTCCCTTGAGAGAAATGTGTCATCTCTCGCCCCTTGTTCCTCAGCATGAGGGTCCTGAGCAATGGACAGGGACCTGCTTATGCTTAGTCCCATTCTGGGATGCGATTAAAGCATCAATTTTTTTTGCTCCAAACTTAGAATGGTTAGAGTAAAAAAATCTTAGTCTTATATACAGGGGCTGTAATTCTAAAAGCAGCGGCAACCCTTCTGATGGCTCATTCTGACCAGCCATATCACTCTCAGGGGAGGATGTCCTCTTTTTTGAGATGGGTCTAGGCTCTCTAGTCACTATAGTCTTTCTAGAGAGATGCACAAAGCAGAGGTACTACCAGAAGGAATGCATGCATTGCCTGAGCAATAGTCCAGCTCTGCTGCCATTAATGCCGCCTTCCCGTTTGTTTTCCTGTTTGTTTTCCCCTGGGGGGAGCACTGGCCCCCACTGATGTGTAGGCTGATCTGTAAAAAATGACAACCAAAAAAAGTTGTGAGAATAGAAGAGAACGCACAGTATTTTTATTTTCTTTAACAGACAAATGAAACAAAAGCAAATATAAACATATTTGTAAAGTAAATATATTGTATCAATATGAGGCGCGTTCTCTCTGCTCCCAGGATGCCACCGATCCCTCCGATCCCTCACTGATCACAGATACACCGCCTATCTTTTTTTGCAGACCGAGGGGTGTATTTAACCACTTCAATACTGGGCACTTTTACCCCCTTCCTGCCCAGGTACCGATGAGGCCTCACTGACGGGCACCGATGAGGCCGCACTGAAAGGCACTGATGAGGCCGCACTGACAGGCACTAACAGGCACTAATGAGGCCGCACTGACAGGCTATGACGGGCACTAATGAGGCCTCATTAACGAGCACTGACAGGCACTGATGAGGCCGCACTGACAGGCACTAATGAGGCTGCACTGACAGGCACTAATGAGGCTGCACTGACAGGCACTAATGAGGCTGCACTGACAGGCACCGATGAGGCCTCTCTGACAGGCACTAATGCAGCACTGACGGTCACCGATGAGGCCGGACTGAAAGGCATTAACGGCACTAATGAGGCAGCGCTGGCGGGCACTGATGAGGAGGCACTGGCAGGCATCGGTGATGGGGCTGCAATGATAATCATTGTACTGTCTATCAGTGCACTGACGAGCATGGATGATGCTGTACTGATGGCACTGAAGAGGAGGCAATAATATGCAGCACTGATGGGCAGTGATAGGCGGCACTGCTGGGCATCGCTGATTGGGCTGCACTGAATATCAATGTACCAATTATCAGCGAGGATACCCTGTCAGGAAAGCCATTTATCAGCCGTCAGCGTGAGCAGAGGAATGCCGAGAACAGCCACTTCCCATTTACACTGTGATTGGACAATGACAGGCTCTACCTCATAGGCTCTTTACTGTGATCAGAGATGCGGTGTGTCCGATCGACACACCACTCCACCAATCGCATGGCGCTTATACTTCCCGGGGGAGGGGGGGTCGGGCGCACGAGCGACATGTTCTGAAGGACGTCACATGACATCCAGTCATAATGGGGAAAGCCCCGCCGTCAGACTTCTATAAGCCGGGTGGGATGGGATTCATTTTTAAAAATTGCAAAGCAATTCCTCCAGTCATAACATTCGTTCTGTGCGAATGCTCGAAAAATCTAAAAAAACTTATTAGGTCATTTTTTTATTAGTATAAACAAACACACACCGTGTGTGAAAACTAGGGCTGTACTGATACACCTTTTTTTTTTTGTTTTAAGTACAGGTACCAATAATGTCATGTGACAGTGGCGCTAATACGCAGCACTGATAAGGCATGGACTGTGTCAGTAGTTTTTTTATTTAATTTTATTATATATATATATATATATATATATATATATATATATATATTTTTTTTTTTTACAATGCTTTCTTATTTTATTTTTTTGGACAGTGTCAGTGTTTTTTCTATATTTTTTTTATTATTATTATTTTCACAATTTTACTTTTAAATATTTTTTTAAATCAACCCTGTTGGGGTGGCCTTTGGTGACAGATCAGGGATCTAAACAGACACTTTATTGAAAGCAGGGAGATCGGTGATCGCAACTCCCCCACACCGATCGTTCCTGATTGTCCAAGCATCAGATTAGGCGAGGACTCGGGCAAATCCTCAGTATCGGTGCATCCCCCCCCGGTAAAAATGAATACTCAAGATCCCATTGCAGAGTGTCCATGCATGGGAGTCCCAGACATTGCTGGGTACAAATCTGTCTGCTGCTCTGCGATGTACAAATGTGGGAAACGATCAGAATTCCTTGGTGAACTGCGGAGTTCCACCACCAATATTACGCCGCTGTCAAAATGCGCAAAAAAAAATAAAAATTTTTAAAAAAGGATCGCCGCCCAACAGACGAGCAAGCTTCACACGATGTGGTTTGCCGCGATTGCGGTGCAATTTAGTGGTGATAGAACAGCACTGCGTTTTTAGGTGCCGTTACAATGGATGGTGCCGGAAATGCAGGCTGTGTGATTTGTCATTTTAGCAGAGCCTTTTGAAATCAGGTGTGACTGCAGCCTGGAAGTAATTACTTATTTTCTTATTCTAAGATCATAAATGCCATCTAGTGGCGATAATGCGGTATTATCCTGATTGCAGATATCCTAATGCAGTCATAGATGATGGAGAATGAAATAATCACCGATGGTCAGAGCCCCGCACCCACAGGAGATGGAGGAGCCCACACTGCATGGAAACTTTAGATTGGCGAGAAACTTTAACAAAACACCCACCTAATCTCAGCCAGGCGCGTGTGCACACAGAGCCCCTCCCCCAGCTAGGTGCGCACAGAGCCCCTCCCCAGCCAGGCACATGTGCGAGGAGGGTCCCTGCCCAGCCAGGCGCGGGCAGAGCCCCTCCCCAGCCAGGCACATGTGCGCGGAGGGTCCCTCCCCAGCCAGGCGCGGGCAGAGCCCCTCCCCAGCCAGGTGCGTGTGTGCTGAGTGTCCCTGCCTAGCAAGGCGCATGTGCGCGGAGGGTCCCTTCCTAGCAAGGCGCATGTGCGCGGAGGGTCCCTGCCTAGCCAGGTGCGTGTGCATGCACAGATACCCTCCCCCAGCCAGGCACGTGCGCGCACAGAGCCCCTCCCCCTAGCCAGGCGTGTGTGCGAAGGGTCCCTGCCTAGCCAGGCACATGTGCGCGGAGGGTCCCTCCCCAGCCAGGCATGTGTGCGTGCACAGATACCCTCCCCCAGCCAGGCGCGTGTGCACGGAGGGTCCTTGCCTAGCCAGACGCGTGTGCGCGGAGGGTCCCTGCCGCAGCCAGGCGCATTTACGCGCAGATACCCTCCCCCAGCTAGGCGCGTGTACGCACAGAGCCCCTCCCACAGCCAGGCGCGTGTACGCACAGAGCCCCTCCCACAGCCAGGCGCGTGTACGCAGAGCCCCTCCCACAGCCAGGCACGTGTACGCACAGAGCCCCTCCCACAGCCAGGCGCGTGTACGCACAGCCCCTCCCCCAACCAGGCGTGTACGCACAGAGCCCCTCCCCCAGCCAGGCACGTGCGCACAGAGCCCCTCCCCCAGCCAGGTGCATGTGTGTACAAGGCAGTCACCCAGCCAGGCGCGTGTGCATGGAGGGTCCCTCTCCAGCCAGGTGCATGTGTGTACAAGGTGTAAATGTGTGTGCAGAGCTCCGCCCCCATACAGTTGCTCCTCCTCCCACCAGAGTCCCTCCCCCAGACCAGACAGCCCGGTACAGGGAGTACTGGGACCGGCTCACCTTGCTCGGTGTGTCCCCGGATCCTGGCAGTGAAGTAGAGAAGCACAGCCAGGAGAAGAGCCGCTACAATGTACAGCACCGGGTCCATTGTTACACGTCACAGCTCCAGGCCCCGCCCCCACAGCCGGCACACCGGGCTCAGGCCTGCTGGAACGTACCACCTGCCACAGGGGGAAGACCGGGGAAAACTCGGGGCCATGTCATTCATTTCCCCGCCCTCTACGTTCATTTTACGTACATAGTACAGAATAAATCTCATGTCATATACGATACGCTTCAGGTGATGTTTTGAGTTAAGAAACGTAAAATAATTTTCAATGATTCCCCCCTCTCCTCCATGCGTTGGATTTGTCCGACTCCCCTATTTCAATTTTGTGGTTTAGAACACTTTATTCACCAGAAACACGAACGGGAGGGAGAATTCAACTTCAATGAATTTGTTTGTCATCGGAGACCGCAGTGTTTTTTTTCTTACAGTTAGACTAGTAGCTGTCAGTGTCATAGTGATCAGGAATACACTGGGAGGAGGACTGCTTCTAGAAAAACCAATAAACATTTATAAAGGCCGTATAACTCCGCCCCCTTCCTGCCCAGGACAGTTTCAGCTTTCAGCGCTGTAGCACTTTGAATGACAATTGCGCGGTCATACAAAACTGTACCTATGTGAAATTTTTTATTTTTTATATATTTTGTTTTAAAGAGATAGAGCTTGCTTTTGGTGGAATTTAATTACCGCTGATATATTTATTTATTTTTTATTTTATTTTTTTGCTAAGAAAATTAAAAAATACAAATTTTTTAAAAAAATAAAAACACGTTTTTCTGTTATAAAATTTTGTTAATAAATAATCTTCCTTCGTGAATTTTGGCCCAATTGTATTCTGCTACAAGAAGATAGGGAAGGGTAGTAATTAAGTAACCAAAATGGGACTTTTAAGGCACGAAAAACAATGGAGGGGCAACAGAATTTTTTATTTTTTTTTAATCATAATATTTATTGAAAGAAATTCATAATATATCACAATGTTCAACAAAGTTAAAAACATGAAAAAATAATTTTGTACAGTTAGCCCTTTTGCGTCTACGTGTGTCGCCGTGAGGCTTCTTCAGGACACAATGAAAGGTTCAAAGGCGTAACATATACAAGAAAATCTCACTATCTTGCTGCATTTCTTTGGTGAAAATAATCCAAATCAGTGTATATTATTCAGACTGTAGGAAACAAACTATGGGATATATATCGAATCAATCAATCCCGATGTACTGACGGATCTCATTTCTTGAGGCCTAGAAAATGTCAGGACAGTACAGATATCCCCTCCAAATAACCCATTTTTGGAAAGTAGACAGTCCAATGTATTTAGTGAGAGGCATGGTGAGCTTTTGAAGTTGTAATTTTTTTGTCCAAAGTTTTTGGAAAATAAAGAAATTAAATAAAATGTGTTTTTTTTTTCCCAAATTTTTTTTTAAATCGTGTCCCCAGAGCAGTACAGGGGCATCATATGACTGGCGTGGCAGTGACCAGGGACGGTCGTGTGGTCGTGCGACGTGGCTCCCAAACAAAATTGATGTCCTTCTGTTCCCCACAAATAGAGCTTTCTTTTGGTGGTATTTGATCACCCCTGCAGTTTTTATTGTTTGCGCTATAAACTAAAAAAGAAGCGACAATTTTGGAAAAAAAACACATTTTTTTTTACTTTTTGTTATAATAAATATCCCCACAAAATATATAAAATAAATTTTTTTTCCTCAGTTTAGGCCGATACGTATTCTTCTATATATTTTTGGTTAAAAAAAAAAAAAAATCGCAATAAGCGTATATTGATTGGTTTACGCAAAAGTTATAGCGTCTACAAAATAGGGGATAGTTTTATGGCATTCTTATAAATTATTTTTTTTTTTTACTAGTAATGGCGGCGGTCAGCACTTTTTATTGTGACTGCGACATTATGGCGGGCACGACGTACAATTTTGACACATTTTTGGGACCATTGGCATTAATACAGCGATCAGTGCGATTAAAATTGCATTGATTACTGTAAAAATGTCACTGGCAGTGAAGAGGTTAACACTAAGGGGCGGTGAAGGGGTTAATATATGTCCTAGGGAGTGTTCTAACTGAAGGGGGGAGGGGAGTGTGCAGGGAAACTAACAGATTGCTGTCCATACTCTGTATAGACAGACGATCTGACAGTTCCCTGCTCAGAGAACCGGAAACTGTGTGTTTATACACACAGCTCCCAGTTCTCCGTGTGCCCCGAGCGATCGCGGGAGGCAGGCGGTGATCGAGACCGCCAGGCACTCGCATCGGCTCGGGGAGTGAGTAAGGGGGAGCAAGCACGCCTCGGCGGCGCGCAAGTGCCCCCTAGTGCCCGTTTATGTTACCGACGTAACATAACGGCAATTTGTGCAGCCGAGTACAACTGTGGCGGCTGGTCGGCATGCTGTTAACCCTTTCATGACTAAGCCTATTTCTGACATTTGGTGTTTACAAGTTAAAATCCATATTTTTTGCTAGAAAATGACTTATAACCCCCAAACATTATGTGTATTTTTTTTAGCAGAGAATATAGAGAATAAAATTGCAATTGTTGCAATATTTTATGTCACAGGGTATTTGTGCAGCGGTGTTTTAAACGCAATTTTCGGGGAAAAGCGACACTTTCATAAATTAAAAAAAAACGAAACAGTATAGTTATCACAATTTTTTTGTATAATGTGAAAGATGATGTTATGCCGAGTAAATAGATACCAAACATGTCACTCTTTATAATTGCACGCACTCGTGGAATGGCGACTGGTACCTAAAAATCTCCATAGGTGACGCTTTAAATTTTTTTTACGTTTACCAGGTTAGAGTTACAGAGGAGGTCTAATGCTAGAATTATTGCTCTCGCTCTGATGATCGTGGCGATACCTCACATGTGGGATTTGAACACCATTTACATATGCGGTCGTGACTTCCATATGCGTTTTCTTTGCTGCGCGAGCTCGCGGTGATGGGGGGTGGTTTGAAAATGTATTTTTTTTTTCATATTTATTTTTATATTGGCCATTGGCAGCCGAGTAAACAGGAAGTGACGTCGCTTCCGTGTTTACATCAAAGAGACTGGAACGAAGCCGTTCCAGTCTGTAACTGGCCGCCGGAAGAGCCGGAACGTCGATCACCCCTCGCGGTGGCCCAGGAAGAGCGTCAGGAGGCGGCGGGAGCGGGGGGAGGGACGGCTTTTAGCCGTATTGGTTGCTATCCTTGGAAAGCCGATCACCCGCTGTAAACAACGGTACCGAAAGCCAAGTATCCACATCTGCTCGGTGGGAATGGGTTAAAAATATATATATATTTTTTTCTTTACTATTGTTTTCACTACTTTTTTTTTTTTTTTTAAATACTGTCACCAGTGCAGTACAGGGTCATCATATGACTGGTGTGGCAGTGATCAGGGGCACATTATTTTATTTTATTATTTTTACTTCCCTCCACCTAAAAGATTTCAGTTTGTTGTTCAACTGAGTTGTATAGTTTATAGGTCACATTAACCACTTTCAGACCGGACCAATTTGCTGGTCAAAGACCAGACCACTTTTTGCGATTCGGCACTGCGTCGCTTTAACTGACAATTGCGCGGTCGTGCGACGTGGCTCCCAAACAAAATTGACGTCCTTTTTTTCCCACAAATAGAGCTTTCTTTTGGTGGTATTTGATCACCCCTGCGGTTTTTATTTTTTGCGCTATAAACAAAAATAGAGCGACAATTTTGAAAAAAACGCATAATTTTTTACATTTTGTTATAATAAATATCCCCCAAAAATATATAAAAAAACATTTTTTTCCCTCAGTTTAGGCCGATACGTATTCTTCTACATATTTTTGGTAAAAAAAATCGCAATAAGCGATTATTGATTGGTTTGCGCAAAAGTTATAGCGTTTACAAAATAGGGATAGTTTTATAGCATTTTTATTAATAATTTTTTATTATTTTATTTTTTTACTAGTAATGGCGGCGATCAGCGATTTTTATTGTGACTGCGACATTGTGGGGGACCCATCGGACATTTTTGACACATTTTTGGGACCATTGTCATTTATACAGTAATCACTGCTATATAAATGCAGTGATTCCTGTGTAAATGACACTGGCAGTGAAAGGGTTAACCAGTGGGTGGCAGTGTAGGGGTTAAGTGTTCCTAGGGGAGTGTTTCTAACTGTGGGGGGGTTGGGCTTTCATTTAGTGTACACTGATCTCTGCTCCAATCACATGGAGCAGAGATCAGCGTCACTAGTTGCTAGGCAGAATAGACAAATGTTGTTTACACAGCATTTGCTCTATTCGGCCGCTCCGTGAGACGATCGCGGGGATGCCCGCGGCGATCGAGTCCGCGGGTCCCGCGACCGGACTCACGGGGGTCCCGACCAGCGCGGGAGCGCGCCGCCGGCGGCGCGCTCCCGATGGCAGGGCGGCATTGAATATTGGACGTACCTGTACGCCAATATGCCTGCCCGCGCCATTCTGTCGACGTACATCGTCGTGCACTGGTCGGGAAGTGGTTAAAGGTGGAAAAAGTTCTGAAATTATTTATCTTCATCTCATTTATTTACATCACAGAAACCTGACATTTTAACAGGGGTGTGTAGACATTTTATATCCACTGTATATTATTTTTTATTTTATTTCACTATTATTTTTGTAGCGCCGGACGCCTGAAGAGCACATGCTATGTTTTTGTCAATTTAGTTTTTCCTAAGACCATAGTTGTGTTTTAGGGTTAAAGTGGTTGTAAACCCTTACAAACCACTTTGACCTACAGGTAAGCCTAGATTAAGGCTTACCTGTAGGTCCAAGCAATATCTCCTAAACCTATATGGTTTAGGAGATATTTGCCCGAAAACGGGCACCGCTGTCTACGGCGCATGCGCCGTAGACAGCGGCGTGCAGGCGCACTGAGCGCGGCATTTCCAAGAATGGAGCTGCGCGGGAGTGACGTCATCGCGGCTTCGCCGAATGACAGCGGCGGAGCTGCGAGACCCCACCAACAAGATGGATGCGGCGGACTACAGGGGACAGCGGTGACTTCGCTGGCTCCTGTGTCAGGTAAGTGACACATAATGGGCTACTATGCGATGCATAGTAGTCCATTATGCTTTGCCTTTACAGGGAATGAAAGAGGAAGTAAACTCATCAGGGTTTACTTCCTCTTTAATTGCAGTATATTATGGACTCGGCATCAGTTTGGCTGGACTTTATTATGTTCTGCCTGGTCATGGGTGTAGGTGTTACCTTTGGCAGGCATTGGAACGCAGTCTGGTTGGACACATTGGGTACTAATCTCTCTCTCGGAGAGGGTACTTAAGGTTCTGAGATCACGTGGTTCTGGGTTCCAGTCCAGAAGTATGTTCTGACTCCTTGGTCCTGGTCCTCCTGACCAGCCCCCAGAGGCCCTCATGGCCTGGGGTGCGGATCCATCCATTTCCGAGTCTTGGGGGCTGGCTAGCCCGAGGCACAGTAACTGGAAGGAGGGTTCCAAGGTGGTCCGGTGCCGTCTCAGGTTTGGAGAGGCCCAGCAACTGAAAACGCAAGAGGGCCACGCACAAGGCTGGTTGAGAGAGTGTGGAGAAAGTGTCAAATCGATGCAGCCTGAGGGTGCAGGATTTGGAGGCCGGACTAGCTGGGAGCAGTAGTCCACCAATCAACACATGCTACTAAATTACTAGGCTGCCGGGGAGAGGTACTGCAGACCTCTGGCCTAGTAACAGCGCAACCAATTCTAGCCAGCAAATGAGATTGTTCAGTGCGGTCTCTTTTGTCAAAGGAGGATGATGTGACAGGAAGAGTAATGATCTACAGTGGAAGTTTGTGCAGGAAGGTGAAATTCCTGGGAGCAACAGTCTGCAGGAGATATGCAGAGGAGAAGTAATAGTCTGCAGGGTGCAGGGGAAGTAACTGTGGATATTATTTGTACATTAATACTTCACGGCTCAACCATTTGTTCTAATTCTTAAAGTGGCTGTAAACCCTTACAAACCACTTTGACCTACAGGTAAGCCTAGATTAAGGCTTACCTGTAGGTCCAAGAAATATCTCCTAAACCTATACGGTTTAGGAGATATTTACCTGAAGACAGCCACTGCTGTCTACGGCGCACTGGGTAAGCCACAGATCGCTGCGATATGCCGCGAGTGTCGGCTCCCGTGTGCATGCGCGGGAGTGACATCATCGCTGCTCCAGCGAATCACAGCACCGGAGCAGCGAGACCCACCAAGAAGATGGACGCTCGGAACTACAGGGGACAGCGGTGACTTCGCTGGCTCCTGTGTCAGGTAAGTGACACATAATGGACTACGATGTGATGCATAGTAGTCCATTATGCTTTACCTTTGCAGGGAATCAAAGAGGAAGTAAACCCATCAGGGTACTGATGGCAAAGCAATTGTTCTATGGGCATCCCATATTTCCTTTCTCCCCAACCAAGTTCTATCCCCCAATAAACAAAACAAAACAACACAAATGACTGTTCATTGTCACAGAAGTGATATATGGAGGTCTGGCAGCAGTAACCAAGCGCTACAACTATTTATTTATTTTTTACACTAGGGATCAGGGACACTGACATGTGACAATGTGTAAAAAATAAAAAAATATATATTTTTAGTTTTTTTTTACTATTTTCTTTTATATTCTGTGACCAGAGTCACCAGAGTCCTAGTGACAATGTACTGCTCTGGAGAGGTGAGCAGGTTTTTTTTGTTCACTATGGTTGCTTATTACAGTGATGATCACGAGGCGTGCACCTGGAGGATGTCACATCATTTAACAATTGGTCAGGCGGAAAGTGTTTTAAGGGATAGTCCACATTTAACACAAAACTGCCTATGCAGATAAGGGGCAACTGTAGATAAAAAAAAAAAAACTGTGTGGCTCTGACTAAAGTTGGACAATGCCCTCGCTATAGGTGTAGACCATTTATTTTCCTCCTAAAGCCTGACTGGATTACACCCAGGACATTGCAAAAGAGGCCTAGTCATTACTGCTCACCTCCACCATCACAGGAGTGAGCTCTTAAACTCTGAGCTCAGAGCTACTTCACCAGGGGAGAGAAAGAGTAATGCCTTGTACACACGGTCGGACATTCCGACCACAAAATCCGTCAGATTTTTTCCGACGGATTTTGTCCGAAACTGGTGTTGCATACACAAGGTCGGACAAAGTTGATGGAAAATCTGATCGCTTGGAACGTGGTGACGTTCGTTGCGCACAACAGGACTACATAGAGGCTCGTAGCCAATAACTTTGGTCTCGTAATTCGATAGCATGTGTGCCACTTTGTCCGTCGGAATTCTCTACAAACGATTGGAAAAAGTCCTATCGGATATTTTTGTCAGAAATTTTTAGATTCTGCTCTCAAATTTATTCCGTCGGAATTTCTGACAATATAATCCGGTCGGACCTTTTCCGACCGTGTATACAGGGAATTAAGGAACCGAAAAAACTCTGGATAGCCGCACTCCGGATCAGGTAAAATAAGTTGTGCCTTTATTATTTCCACTAAAAAACCCTCACATCATACGAGTCACAACAGCAAAGGCAATGTAGAACAGGGAATGTTTCATGCTGAAAGTAGCGCTTATTCATAGCTATGAGCGTGAAACGCGTCAGCATTCCCTGTTCTACATTCCCTTTGCTGTTGTGACTTGTATGATGTGAAGGTTTTTTAGTGGAAATGATAAAGGCACAACTTATTTTACCTGATCTGGAGTGCGGCTATCCAGAGTTTCTTCGGTTCCTTCATTTGGCTAGTGCAATCAGCCTGCACCTGGGACCCCTATCTGTTTGGAGTGGCCAGTTTCTTGGTGGATCAGCCTGGAGTGGTGGATCCTTCTTTTTATACAGGGAATTAGTCATCATTTTTATCGGGACTGCCACATTGCAGTGGACAGATCGGACACTTTTGACACTATTTTGGGACTATTGATTTTTATACAGCGATCAGAGATAAAAATAGCCACTGATTACTGTGTAAATGTCACTGGCAAGGCAAGGGTTAAACACTAGGGGGCAACCAAGGGGTTAACTGTGTTCCCTCAGTGTATTCTAACTGTAGGGGGGGTGGGCTACCTAGGACATGACAGAGATCACTGTTCACAATGACAGGGGGCTGTAGATCCCTGTCATGTCACAAGGCAAAATGGGGAAACGCCTTGTTTAACCAGTTCTGCCTCTCCTCCTTGCGATCACGGGTCACCGGCGGATATCGAGTCCACAAGCCCGCTAGACCAAGATTACGAAGAGACGTACGGGTACGCCCTTTTGTGCACCCATGCCATTCTGCCAATGTAAATCTGTGCAAGCCAGTCAGGAAGCCGTTAAAGGCACCAGTATTAAACCTACCGGCTGTACCTACCACCAAAACCAAACTTCAAGGCCCTCCAGCTGCAAATACACCAACTCAGGGACAATTTACAATGAAGATATCCTGAAGATAACCCAAATAACTTAATTTGTTACTGCCTTAAGTTAAATCGGGAAGGTAAATCCACACCAGAGATGGGCCCAAGCATTCACCAAAACTGTTAACCACCACTGCCTTCAAAGACCCTAAGACCCCTGCTAGCCGCTATGACACATCCCAAATAAAAATTGGACAATCCCCAGATCAAAGCCTACTAATGCGCCGCACCCCAGAGGTAAAATTGCCCAAGCTACAGAGATGGACTGAAAAAACTACCAAAAAGACAAGATGACCAAGGGAAAAAACTCCAAAGGAGGGAGGGCGGGAGAAGCTTCTTCTTTGCTGTACTAGCTCCGAGTCTCCAACTGACCCCGAGGAGAAGGTCCCACCCAACATCACTTAACCAAAGCTACACCCTGCCCCACACTTGTTTCCTCCAATCAGGCAGGATTATTTGAATTTACATAAAAGCTTATGTTAACCCTTTAATTCAGCCAGGCCTTGTTCTTTCATAATAGAAACATACACTAATTAGCCATAATATTATGGAAGGTAAAGTGAATATCATTAATTATTTTGAGACAATGGCACCTGAAATTAGGTGGGATATATGAGACAGCAAGTGAACATGTTGTCCCTGAGTGTTGAAAGCAGAAAAAAATGTGCAAGTGTAAGGATTTGAGCGACTTAGACAAGGGCCAAATGGTCAGAGCAACTCAAAATCTTCATCTCTTGTGGGATGGGTGATAGACTCACCAGGACAGAGGCTTTTGGAGGGGACTGAATGCTAGCCTACTGACTATGGGCCCTGGCTTTTAAGGGAACACTATTCTTTGTGAGGCGTGTGCCTGGGGACCCTTGGAGTGATGTTACTTTGGATTAAAGTCCATGTCTACCCAAGACACACAGGCTCTGGGATCCATGTTAAGGGCCTATATGCCACATTTCCAGCAAGGACACTGTGAGACTCATCACAGATGCTGATGTCATCAGAAAGCCACCTGAAAGCCAACTCTGTGGTTGTCTGCTATATTGTGTTTATTTCAAGTAGGTCTAATGTGCCTCTTAAAGTAGTTGTAAACTCTCCCCCACAACTTTGTCCCATGTAAATCAGCATAAAAAACCCTAATGAACACTGCTTGTAGATATCTCCTTACTTGCTTAGTATTGTTGTAATCCTTGTTGTTCTGTAGAATGAAGTCACTGAGAATGCCCAGATCTCCCATGATTTAAGGCACACTCTCTATGTGCTTATCCATCTGTTATCAGGACTTCCTACGGCACACCACTGAACTCTGCTAATCACTCAGAGCTTCCTCCTACACACCATGTGACCATGTGACCTCACATGCAGTCTAAATCTGGCCATTACTGCAGTCTTATCAGCTGAAGCTGATAAGTCTGACAAAGGGAAACATTAGACATCGGCACAAGTAAATACTATGAAATAAACAAGTAAGCTATGAACAGGGAAGCAGGGTTGCCATAGAAACGTTGGATTGAGAAGGAGGCTTGGTTAACAGTACAGGAAGTGCTCAATGTAAGGGTGGAAATACACTCCACTGTGGACTCAGAAAACAATACTTAAGATGGTGCTGCCTAACTCCTGGAAACAAGTTTTTTAAAGTTTCTTTAAACAGTAAGTAATATGCGATTTGGGCTGGATTACAGTGGCTATAGTCTGATAATGACTTATTATAATGGACTAAATGAAAAGAAGCATCGGAGTGGGAGAGTTTACTTCCTCTTTAAGGGTCTTTCACCCATTGTTATTTGTGCTAAATAACTCGGCTATTGTCTACTAGCACACTACTCTTGTGGGCTGTGTTTGTACTTGTAATAATGTATCCTTTGTATTCACTGTTGTAGGTTCCAAATAGTCTAGGCACCTAGGCTGGTTTAAATGACTAGTTAATTATGTTTTTAGTTACAGTTGTATTGTTAGAATAATATGATCAGGGGGTGAGATATCCTCCTGGTGTGTATATTTTGTGTGAGATTTCAAATAAAACAGTTCTTATTCTACTTTACTCCAAGACTGGTGTTGCCTAGTTCTTGGGGTAACTATTCTCTGCTCTTGTGTTCCAGAGCTTGGGAAGCAGCTTCTTGACGGAGATACCCAGTCAGGGTGTCCAGGGTGCCGTCACAGGATGTTCCCCAGGTCTGCAGTGGTCAGGACCAACCAGAAGTGGTCCTAAAAAGTAAAACCAGTGAACTGGCGACAGGGTCATTGGCAGCCAAGGTTCATTGATGCATATGAAGAGTGAAGGCTGGCCTGTGTAGTTCAATCCAAAAGAAGAGCTACTGTAGCTCAAATTGATAAAAAAGGTGTTTAAATATTGGTTCTGATAGAAAGGTGGCAGAATGGGGTGCATGCGCGAAGCCGTCTAAGTAAGACATGTCTGGCCTCTTATACGGAGTCAAACCAGGCTGAAACTGTACAGAACAGTGCCTAGCCTATCCCCAGAGTAAGTGGCCATATTTTGATACTATGTACGGCAGGAGGAAGTCAAAATTGAAGTCAGCAAAGCCAAAGATGCGTTGACTAAAGCCACATTTAAAATGGCGGCAGCGCCCTCTTATCTCACCTCACAGCCTGACTCACAGAAACACTACAGGTCTCTCCCCTCTGCACAGTGAGGTGAGCCTGATTTTAATTCAGGGATGACCCCCTTTACCCTACAAAACTCCTCTATTGGCCCTGTCCTGCTTGCCCTATTTGAAGGGGTCCTTCACAAGGCATTACAGTACACCTCAGACAAATTGACACACGAAATTCATGAAGTGGGCCAACGCACCTCAATCCTGGAACAAAAGGTAGATGAATTTGACAACACTACCTCAGCACACATGGAAGAATTGGAGTCTCTTAAAGAAGATTATACTAATCTTCAAACCTACCTTGAAGACTTCGAGAATAGAGCCAGAAGATCTAATCTGCGAATATCTCTGAAGAAATTAAAGAGTTGCGATTGATAATTACAGCACTCTTTCAAGAACTTGCTCCATCAATCCGGATCGAACATGGACAGAATAGACAGAGAAATGGACAGAATACACAGAGCCCTAACCTCACACAAAGAAGATGGACCTCCCAGAGATATTATAATGAAAATGCACTATTTTCATAGTAAAGAACAACCGATGGAGGCTGCAAGAAACAAAGACTCCTTGATTTTTCAAGGGCATAGATATCAAATCTTCCAAGATCTATCTGAATTTACACTTAAGCGTAAAGAAATGAAACCACATCTACAAGTTCTTCAATACCAACACATCATATCATTGGGGCTTTCCTTTTTCTCTTTGTATTTCCTATAAAGGTACTTTATACACCTGTATATCAACAGACGATCTTCTCACCATAATTAAAGACCTTCACCTGTCAACTCCAACAACAACTACAGGTGGACCCAAACGCCGAATGAACTCTTCCCCCTCTCAACAGATCCAGAACCTCCAGGACCCCCAAGCAACTCAGGCCCCACTTAGCCCTCACAAAAGAGGACGCTTTACTTCATTGCCTCCTTCTGAAGAAAACATCACAGACTGATTAACTCTAAATGGGTGATACCTATGCTTTCATTTCTTTTCTTACTACCGATACAATTTTCTTTCTCAACCAAAACACATGTTATACCTTTGTGGTAACACAACATAGTATGCTATGTTACAAGTTTACCAACAGGTTACATCTCCAATGTAAAATCTCTCTCACTTGATATACCCACTTTAATATTGTCTGGTTAGATTGATTTTACCCCATCAGCTTCCCCTACTATATATACTAAAAATGTAACCAGACACCTACGAGATACATCCTGCAACTGTAGCCTAGACGTTCCAACGTCTTAATTTATTTATCCTACATACACCCTTAGTTACTCATTGCTAAGTAGGCCTACTAGCTGGCCTCTCTAATTTTTAACCCCTTGCCGCCAAGCATACGCAGATGTGCGTACTCGGCTTCCGGGGGTTATACCGGGATGATGCCTGCACCTTTTAGACCCCCGATCCCTCCATAAAGAGTACCTGTCACCACCTATTACTGTCACAAGGGATGTTTACATTCCTTGTGACAGCAATAAAAGTGATCAAATTATTATTATTTTTTTAAACAATTTATTAATTTTAAAATTAATAAAATAAATAAGATTTTTTTTTAAAGCGCCCCCCACCCCCCCCCCCCCTGTCGCTGCGAGCTCACGCAGCAAAGAAAACGCATTCAGAAGTCGCACCCGCATATGTAAACGGTGTTCAAATCACACATGTGAGGTATCACCGCGATTGTCAGAGCGAGAGCAATAATTCTAGCACTAGACCTCCTCTGTAACTCTAACCTGGTAACCGGAAGAAAAATGTAAAGCGTCGCCTATTGAGATTTTTAGGTACCGTAGTTTGTCGTCATTCCACGAGTGCGTGCAATTATAAAGTGTGACATGTTTGGTATCTATTTACTCGGCTAATTTTATTGTTTAGTTTTTTTAAAATTCATGAAAGTGTCACTTTTCCCAAAAAGTTGCTTTTAAAACACCGCTGCGCAACTACCACGTGACATAAAATATTGCAACAATCGCCGTTTTATTCTCTAGAGTCTCTGCTAAAAATATATATATAATGTTTGGGGGTTCTAAGTAATTTTCTAGCAAAAAATATGGATTTTAGCTTGTAAACACCAAATGTCTAAAATAGGCTTAGTCATGAAAGGGTTAAACAGTTACTTTAAAACAACTGCAAAGATTCCTTTAGCCAATTGTATTCAGAATTATCTCAAATTATAATATCCTATAGAAATTAAGAGTAATCTTCAAATCTATTTTGCACTTTTGGCTCATTAGTTAACCACTTGCTTACTGGGCACTTAAACCCCCCTCAGTCCCAGACCAATTTTCAGCTTTCAGCGCTGATGCACTTTGAATGACAATTGCGCGGGCATACAACACTGTACCCAAATGAAATTTTTATAATTTTTTTCCCACAAATAGAGCTTTCTTTTGGTGGTATTTAGTTACAGCTCGGAGTTTTATTTTTTGCTAAACAAACAAAAAAAGATGCAAAAAAAAAAAAAAAAAAAAAAATCATGTTTTAATAGTTTGTTATAAAATTTTGCAAACGGGTCATTTTTCTCCTTCATTGAAGTGCGCTGATTAGGCGGCACTGATGGCTGCATTGGTGGGCACTGATGGGCTGCATTGGTGGGCACTGATGGGCTGCATTGGTGGGCACTGATAGGCTGCACTGGTGGGCACTGATAGGCATAGTTAAGGCGGCACTAATAGGCACAGATAAGGCGGCACCGATGGGCACAGATAAGGCGGCACTGATGGGCAAAGATGGGCACAGATAAGATGGCATGGATGGGTGGCACGGATAAGTGGCACGGATGGGTGGCACGGATGGGCACTGATAGGTACCACTGATAGATGGGACTGATGGGCACTGATAGGTGGCACTGATAGGTGGCTCTGATAGGTGGCACTGCTGGGCACTGATGGGCGGCACTGCTGGGCACTGATGGGCGGCACTGCTGGGCACTGATGGGCAGCACTGGGTCGCAGCACCTTTGAGGCAGATTGTGGGCACTGTGGGTGGCACTGTTGGTGGCACTGCTGGATGGCACTGTGGGTGGCATTGTGGGTGGCACTGTAGGTGGCACTGTGGGCACTATGGGCACTGATGGGGGGCACTGATGGGGGGCACTTACTTTTATTCAGGATGGCACGGCGGTGGGCAGGTGGGCATTGGCAGGGGGCAGGTGGTCAGCTGTATTGCTGGCCGTGATCGGGACTGATGTCCCGATCACGGCCGCCGGTGATCGGCTTTTTTTTTTCTCTCCTCGCGCTGTCAGCGCGAGGAGGAATAATAGCCGATTACCGGCTCCGTTATATCACATGATCAGCTGTCATTGGCTGACAGCTGATCACGTGATAAGGGGTCGGGATCGACCCCTTGCACGGATCGGTGATCAGGCGAGTCTCACGGACTCGCCGATCACAGAGCGCGCGCCCCTCAGGGGGCGCGCAGGCCGCTCGTATCCGGGACGACGTCAATAGACGTAGTCCCGGAAATGTAGGTCCGCGCTAATGCCGTCATTTGGCAATAGCGCGGATCTGTAGTGGTTAAATAATATCTATTACAATGTTATATAATATAATTACATCATATAATCGGGTACTGACATTTATATGTAAAGTTAATCCAAGATAAATTCAGATGATTACTCTCAGATAAACTACTCTCAGATCAAACAGATTCCTCTGCGCACACGGGATCATGGGCTCTACCTCTCTAAGCCCACGTACACACGGTCGGAGATTTTGCCAACCAAATCCGTCGGATTTTGCCCGTCGGATTTAGTCCGACGGATTGTGTCCGAAACTGTTGCATACACACGGTCGGGCCAAGTTGGCAAAAAATCCGATCCTTTCAGAACGTGATGACGTAATTTCGTTACGATGGGACTACATTCAGGCTAGTAGCCAATAGCTTTGATGTAGGAATTTGATCTGAGCATGTGTGGCACTTGGTCCGATGAAAATGCTCTACACATGATCGGATTAGGTCCGTCCGGCCCAGTTGGTCGGGAAATATTTCCAACATGTTGGAAAATTGGGTCGGACGGAGATTCAGACGGAATCAGTCCGATGCATACCACACACAGTCGGATTATTTGACGACACGGTCCGATAAGACTCACTCCGACAGATTCTCCGACCGTGTGTACAAGGGCTTAGGAGGGAGCTGCTGTGAGTTCCCCCTTGGCGATGAATGTATGGCACTGCAGCCTTGTAGTCCATTCACAGCAATATTGCTTTCCCTCTGATCTGTTGGGGCAGAGCTATCAGGGCGAGGTGTGCTGCCCGGACTTCCAGAATGTTGGGCACTTCTCCTGCTGAATTGAAGGCCCATCCCCCTTGTACTGCAGTGTGGTTGCAATGAGCCCCCCAGCCTACTGCTTGGCGTCGGTGGTAAGCGTGATCCAAGACATGTGACCTAAAGGGTGCGATTTTACCAGCATCTCCCTCTTCGTCCAACAACGTAGACCCCTGTGCATTAGGTTTGTTAAACGTATATGCTGGGAGAGATAGGATTTGTTGCATTGGCCCAAGGGACCATTGGAATACAGGATGACATCGTCCCCAGTAGGCTCAGACAATTTGACACCGACAGATAGGACTGTAGTCTCACTCTCTTCATTTTCTGGGTGATGGCTGATACTGCAGTGGCAGAGATACTGTCCCTTTGGCGGTATCGAATTGGGCGCCCAGGTAGATCATCTCTTGGGTAGGAGTGAGGTGACTTTTTTCTTGATTTATCACCCAGCCTAATTCTGCCAGGGTTGACAGAAGGAGTGCCCAGTGTTCCATTAACTGAGCCGGGTCTCCCACTAACAGCAGAAAGTAGTGGTACACTCTGAGACCTCTTTCTCGAAGTGGGGCCAGGATGGAACTCAACAACTTCATGAAGACTTTGGTTGATGCACATAGACCAAAGGGGAGGCTCTAGAACTGCAGGTGAGTGTTCCCTACCACAATTCTGAGGTACTCTTGAAATTATGGAAGTATGGAGATGTATAGATATACGTCCTCTAGGTCTACTGATTTCATCCAGTCCCCTGTTGGACTGCACGGATTATGGTCTGTAATGACTCTATCTTGAACTTCTCCTGAAGTATATGGCAGTTTAATCATTTGAGATCTATTACAGGCCTCCAGCCACCATTCCTTTTGGGTACTAGAAAAAGGGCGGAGTAAAAACCCCAAAATCTCTGGGACGGGGGTACTGGTATGGCAGCTTGCTGTTTCTGTAGAGAATGAAGGAACTGACAGAGGGCCTCTGCCTTTTGTGGGGACCCCGTTATACTTGAAGGGGTGAAGAAATCTTTTGGTGGCTGGCTGGAGAATGTCCAAAAATGACCATACTGAGTTGTCGAGACAACCCAGGGATCCTGACATCTTTTCCATCCAGACCTCGGAAAAGTGTTTGAGCCTGGATCCCACTGGGATCACCTGGGCTGACTTGACATCAAAAGGATTTTTTGGAATCCTGTGGGGTAGCTGTAACCCCTTGTCTGCGAGACTTCAAGAAAGTGGATTGTGTGCCTTTACAATTTTGTCTCGAGCCCCTTCCTTACCTAGACTGTCTGAAATCTCTTTTCCTGAAATGCTGAAACCTGGAAGTGATAGTACTAGTGCCTCTGGTTCTTCTGTTTTGTGGGAGCAAGCCGGATTTACCTCCTGTGACGGGCGAGATGGCCTTGTCTAACTTCTCTCCAAACAGGGCCTTCCGGTCAAATGGAATTTTAGTTTGGATGCGACATCTGCTGCCCATGGTTTTAACCATAACACACGTTTTGCCATCACGCTGTGTAGCATTGCCTTCGCGGAACACCTGATTGAATCAATTGCTGCCTCCCTGATAAAGTCTGCCGAAAGCTTTGAGGATGACTTTCCCCCGCTTGGGTGGTGCCTAGACCTGGAAGATCTCCCCGGGCTGGGGCTTGAGTCCTCATGATGCCCTGAAGTCCTCTTAGCCCTTGTACACACGGTCGGAGATTCCAACGGAATGTGTCCTATCGGACCATTTTGTCAGATATTCCGACTGTGTGTGGTCTCCATCAGACTGTTTTCGTCGGAATATCCGACGGACCAACTTTTCCAACTTGCCGGTAAAATTTTCCGACAAAATGCTCCGATCGGACATACTCCGATCATGTGTAGCCTACTCCGACAGACAAAGTGCCACTCATGCTCAGATCAAATTCCTAGACCAAAGCTATTGGCTATTAGCCTGAACGTAGTCCCGTTGTAACGAAATAACGTCGTCACGTTATGTACAATCGGATTTTCCGACAACTTTGTCCGACCGTGTGTATGCAACATCACTTCTGGACCGGAATTAATCCGTCGAAATTACTCCGACGGATTTGGTTGTCGGAATCTCCGACCGTGTGTACAAGGGCTTAGACGTCTTCTGGCATACAGGGCTGAAATACATAACTGTACCAGCATAAATGCACTCTCTTTGTTTTTTTTGTTTTCTGAAATGGGACATAGGATCTCGCACAAACGGCGCACTGCTCATTGTGGCGGCTAGTGGAAGAAGTAGCTAAGGAAAAAAGCAGAAAGAACTTTTTAGAAAAGAAAAGGAAATGAAAGGTTAGGTCCCTTCCATTCATCTACCCCACTATGTGTCCTCCCTTTTTTTTTTTTTTTTAAGCTTTACTTACCTTTCCTAAAACTTTCCCTAACTCCAGGAGCTCTCAGAGGGGAAACCGCTGAGGAGAAGCACAGGGCCGGATTAACATAGGGGCTGATGGAGCTGCAGCACCAAGCCCCTGCCTTAAAATAGGCCCACCCAGCCAGCAGCATAAGCCCGATTTTTTTTTTTCCTGTCCATAAACTTCTATGGGACAGGAGAAGTGTGTGTAAATGTAGGGGTGTCTGGCTGCATCTGTGTTTGCTCACTGTGGTTATTACAATGTCACAGTGCACAGTTCCCCCCCTACACAAATGGGAGAGGCTGAGTCGGCTCTGCCTTTCCCCTCCCCCTCTGTGAAGTCTGTGCAGTGAAGGAGCCGTGTGGGTGGGAAACACCGGCAGATAGAAGGTGAACAGGATATCTCTGAGTGATGAGCCTCCAGGGACCGTCCACATGTGAGCTCAGTGACTGGTTTCTTATATCCCTTTCCCTCGTTTTTAACTTTTTTCTCCAGCAGTAGCTGTTATAACTGCAGCCAAAGTGTTTATAATTGTGTCATCAGCCTGTGGCAGTGCTTGGTGGCCCCTTGTGCTTTTAGGTGGTTCACACTGATTTGCTGTGTTTTGGCCCATTGCTGGTGTATCCACAGTTTTCCTGCGTTTTACCCCCAGTCCTATAGATTTCTATTAGGTTGTTTGTTTTTTCTGCATTTTCTGAAAGCGCACCAAAATTCCTGCATGCTGCATCTTTGGCACACTGTCAGAAAATGCAGCAAAAACCTGCAACCTGATATAAATCAATAGGACTGCAGCTAAAACTGCAGATACATGAGCAGTGCAGCCAACTGCAGCACACCAGTGTGAGCCCAAAAGCTTGCACACACAACCCTGTACAACTTGGTCTAAACAAAACTCCTGGCATACAGCCATACCACCCCAGCTCAGGAGGGGTGGGGGCTCCAGGGATTTGATTGACTATGCAGGCCCTGTCTCTTCTATCCAATTGGGGAGAGTCTTGGAGGCAGTGGCAGGCTGCTGGTGGTAAGTGGCACACTGTATCTGGTGACAGGCTGTGGGTGGCGAGTGGCACACTGTATCTGGTTGCATGCTGGTGGCAAGTGGCACACTGTATCTGGTGGCAGGCTGCTGAAGGCAAGTAGCACACTATATTGTGGAAGGCTGCTGGTTGCACACTGCTGCTGGTGGCAAGTAGCACACTATCTGGTGGAAGGCTGCTGATGGCACACTGCTGGTGGCAAGTGGCACACTGTATCTGGTGGCACACTGCTGGTGGCAAGTGGCACACTGTATCTGGTGACAGGCTGCTGGTGGTAAGTGGCACACTGTATCTGGTGACATTCTGCTGGTGGCAAGTGGCACATTGTATCTGGCATGCTGCTGGTGGCAAGTGGCACACTGTATCTGATGGCAGGCTGCTTGTGGCAAATGGCACACTGTATCTGGTGGCATGTTGCTTGTGTCAAGTGGTACACTGTATCTGGCATGCTGCTTGTGGCAAGTGGCACACTGTATCTGGTGGTACACTGCTGCTGGTGGCAGGCTGCTGATGGCAAGTAGCACACTGTATCTGGTGGCAGGCTGCTTGTGGCAAGTAGCACACTGTATCTGGTGGCAGGCTGCTTGTGGCAAGTGGCACACTGTATCTGGTGGAAGGCGGCTTGTGGCAAGTGGCACACTGTATCTGGTGGAAGGCGGCTTGTGGCAAGTGGCACACTGTATCTGGTGGAAGGCTGCTTGTGGCAAGTGGCACACTGTATCTGGTGACATGCTGCTGGTGGCAAGTGTCACACTGTATCTGGCATGCTGCTGGTGGCAAGTGTCACACTGTATCTGGCATGCTGCTTGTGGCAAGTGGCACACTGTATCTGGCATGCTGCTTGTGGCAAGTGGCACACTATATCTGGCATGCTGCTTGTGGCAAGTGGCACACTATATCTGGCAGGCTGCTTGTGGCAAGTGGCACACTGTAACTGGTGGCAGGCTGCTTGTGGCAAGTGGCACACTGTAACTGGTGGCAGGCTGCTTGTGGCAAGTGGCACACTGTATCTGGCATGCTGCTGGTGGCAAGTGTCACACTGTATCTGGCATGCTGCTTGTGGCAAGTGGCACACTATATCTGGCAGGCTGCTTGTGGCAAGTGGCACACTGTAACTGGTGGCAGGCTGCTTGTGGCAAGTGGCACACTGTAACTGGTGGCAGGCTGCTGTTGGCAAGTGGCACACTGTATCTGGTGGCATGCTGCTGGTGGCAAGTGGCACACTATCTGGCATGCTGCTTGTGACAAGTGGCACACCGTATCTGGTGGCAGGTTGCTGGTGGCAAGTGGCATGCTGCTGGTGGCAAGTGGCACACTATCTGGTGGCAGGCTGCTTGTGACAAGTGGTACACTGTATCTGGTGGCAGACTGCTGGTGGCAAGTGGCACACTTAAAGAGGGATTCCGCCCCAAAAAAATATTAAAAGCCAGCAGCTATAAATACTACAGCTGCTGACTTTTAATAAATGGACACTCACCTGTCCCGGGTTCCAGCGATGCCGAGGCCGATCGACCGCTCGTGCCTCGGCTGCTGCCGCCACCATTCTAGGTGAGGGAATCAGGAAGTAAAGCGAATCGGCTTCACTTCCCGGTTCCCTACTGCGCGAGCTGCGCCGCGCAATAGGAAATCTCCGCGCTGTCACTGGGACCCGTGTGTGTCCCAGCAGACAGCGCGGCAGGGCAGGAAATGGCGTAGACTCCCGTGGGAGTCTATGCCCGGAAGTGGGTGAAAATACCCCCCTCCCCCCTGAAAGGTGTCAATTGTGACACCGGATGGGGGGGGGGTTCCGATCAGCGGAGGTTCCACTTTAGGGTGGAATCCCGCTTTAATCTGGTGGCATGCTGCTGGTAGCAAGTGGCACACTATCTGGCATGCTGCTTGTGACAAGTGGCACACCGTATCTGGTGTCAGGTTGCTGGTGGCAAGTGGCACACTGTATCTGGTGGCAAGTGGCACACTGTATCTGGTGGCAGGCTGCTAGTGGCACTGTATCTGGTGGCACACTGTATCTGGTGGCAAGTGGCACACTGTATCTCGTGGCAGGCTGCCAGTGGCACACTGTATCTGGTGACAGGCTGCTGGTGGCAAGTGGCACACTGTATCTGGTGGCATGCTGATGGCAAGTGGCACATTGTATCTGGTGGCAAGTGGCACACTGTATCTGGTGGCAGGCTGCGGGTGGCATCTGGCAGCAGGCAATGGTGGCAAGCGACACACTGCATCTGGTGGGAAGTGACAAGCTCAGGTTCCCACTGATAATGCATCATGGTGAGTTGAACTATTTCACTATATATTACAATGTAGTAATAGAAATAATGGAATTTGATCATCCCGATGCCATATCAAGCATAGCGTCAGGATGATTTTAAGTGCTAAGTGCCATTTGCCTGAAAAATCACCCCCCGCCACCTATTTCCCCATCAACCCGAGACTACATCCCCCCTCTTTTTTTTTTTTGGGAAGGGGGGGATCTCCCTGAATGGCAGTTTGGAAATGTGGTCTCCTATGTTGCTGCTGTTGAGAGACCGCATAGCAGGTGGTATTGGGGGTGTTCCTGCTGCTCAAAGGCTGCACGGCCGATATTACTGGTGAAAGTATATTTAATTTGTTTTAGCAAAACATTTTTGCATTTTCATTTTGTTTCCGTAAAAAAGGCCCACCAAAATCCTCAGCACCAGGCCCATGATGCTGTTAATCTGGCCCTGGAGAAGCAGGCCACCCTACTGAGGCTCCTGGGCTTACTAAAATGCCCCTAATACATCCACCTGAAATTTATTAGCAAGAATGGGATTTTTTTCCATATATAAGATCGCTTCCGGATGGACCGTGCATGTGCCGATCGGCAGCACCAGGAATTGCCCTGCTCCAAGCGCCTAGTGCCACAGACGTCCTGCATGCACAGAATGCCATAGAGGATGCTGGGCAGTTACAGAAAAGACGGCGCAAGGCACGCACTACCCACAAGAAATGGTCCAAGAGACAGAAACTGCAGCATAGCATGAGCAAGGGACAGGGGGAACCGAGCAACCTGCAAAAATGGAAGTAAGAAAGAAGAGATAGCTGTTTCCTCCATGCCCCATGAGCTGAAGCCTCATCCTCATAGGCAGAGTTAATGTCCCTGATTAGGGGACCGCTGCATGTCTCAAAAGACCCTCAGAAGGGACTCCCTTGCTTTTTAGTGCATTTAGCAGCCCAAGCCAAGGGACTGCATCCGGGAGAGGCTGAGACTGGACTGAAGCTGCTGACTGCAGAGGTAAGCACCCCCGACCAAACATTCACTGACCAAAGGTATGAGGAAAAAAAAGGAGAATGCTGGGGGTATATTTATAATATTCACTGATCCTGAGGGAGAAGCCAAGGCAGAGCTTGTCATAGGTATGCTGCCATGGAGGCACCAGAAAAAACAATTTCTTAATTTAAAAAACAATTGTAACAAAAGGTAAAACTTCTAAAAACTCATCAGCATCTGCCATAGATTGTCTGGGTCGTTTTTACTGTCCTGGCATTTTAAGGGCCTCAAGAAATCAGTCAGTACATCAAAACTGGTCAATGTTCATTCATATATATATATATATATATATATATATATATATATATATATATATATATATATATATATATATACCATAAGTCTGTAAACACTATGACTTTCACACAAACCAATTAATATACACTTATTGATTTTTTTTTTTTTTTACCAAAGACATATAGCCTAAATTGATGATGAAATTTGATTTATATGGATATAAAAAAAAGTTGAAAATATCATGTTTTTCAAACTTTTCGTTTTTTTTTTTCCATTTATATCACAAAAAATAACCACCAAACCAACAAAAGAAAGCTCTATTTGTGAGAAAAAAAGGATATACATTTCTTTTGGGTACAGTGTTGCATGACCGAGCAATCACCGGTAAAGTAGCACAGTGCTGAATAGCAAAAAATGCCCTGGTCATGAAGGGGATAAAACCTTCTGGAGTTGAGATGGTTAAGGGATTTTAAAGAGGAAGTAAACCCTGATGGGTTTACTTCCTCTTTGGTTCCCTGCAAAGGTAAAGCATAATGGACTACTATGCATCACATAGTAGTCCATTATGTGTCACTTACCTGACACAGGAGCCAGCGATGTCACCGCTGTCCCCTGTAGTCTGGAGCATCCATCTTCTCGGTGGGTCTTGCTGCTCCGCCGTTGTCATTCGACGAAGCCGCGATGACGTCACTCCCGTACATGCACACGGGAGCCGCCACTCGCGGCATATCGCCGTTGACAGGGGCGCGTTCAGTGCGCCTCTGCGCCGCTATCTACGGCGCATGCGCCGTAGACAGCGGGGCCTGTGTTTTGGCAAATATCTAGGGACACCTGGATGTGAACTCAGTTGAATGCTAATCACTTTCCCACAGACCGGCGAGACCTTTACCAACGCCACATGGTTTCCCACCAGTGGTGGCTGGTGCTCAAAATTTTTGGGGGGGCACAAACAAACTGAAAAATTCTGAAAAATAATCATCAATTTCAGCCTCACTGTGCCCATCAAAGGCAGCCACTGTGCCATCTAACACAGCCACAATGCCCATCAAAAGCAGCCTCTGTGTCCATCAAATGCAGCCATTGTGCCATCAAACGCAGACACTGTGCCATCAAACGCAGCCACTGTGCCATCAAACGCAGCCACTGTGCCATCAAACGCAGCCACTGTGCCATCAAACGCAGCCACTGTGCCATCAAATGCAGACACTGTGCTCATCAAATGCAGACACTGTGCTCATCAAACGCAGACACTGCGCCCATCAAACGCAGACACTGCGCCGACACTGCGCCCATCAAACGCAGACACTGTGCCATCAAATGCAGACACTGTGCCCATCAAACGCAGCCACTGTGCCCCATAAAATGCTGACACTGTACCCATCAAACACTGCCACTGTGCCATCAAACAAAGCCACTGTGCCATAAAATGCTGTCCCTGTGCCCCATCAAATGCTGCCAGTGTGCCCCATCAAATGCGGCCACTGTGTTCATTAAATGCTGCCACTGTGCCCATCAAACGCAGCCACTGCGCCCATCAAATAGTACCACATCAAACGCAGCCACTGTGCCCATCAAATGCAACCACTGTGCCCATCAAATAGTACCACATCATATGCTGCCACTGTGTCCATCAAATGCTGCCACTGTGCCCAACAAACGCAGCCACCGTGCCTATCAAATAGTACCACATCAATTTCTGTCACTGTGTCTCATCAAATGCTGCCACTGTGCCCATCAAATGTTGCCACTGTGCCCATCAAATAGTGCCACATCAAATGCTGTCACTGTGCCCATCAAATAGTGCCACATCAAATGCTGTCACTGTGCCCATCAAATAGTGCCACATCAAATGCTGCCACTGTGCCCATCAAATAGTGCCACATCAAATGCTGTCACTGTGCCCATCGAATAATGCCACTGTGACCCCCCCACCCCCCTCCCGCCCTCTCCCTGTCTGCCTGGCACTTACCCTGTCTTGGTGGCGTCGGGTGACGGCGGCGAGCAGTGGGACCCTGCAGCGATGCAGCAATGCATGAATCTATCCATTCGACACAGAGGGGGCGGCTGGAGAGAGGAAGCGGCGTGCCCTTAACCACCTTCAGACCGGACCATTTTGCTGGTAAATGACCAGAGGTCTTTTTACAATTTGGCACTGTGCTGCTTTAACTGGTAATTGCGCGGTCATGCAATGTTGTACCCAAACAAAATTTGCGTCCTTTTCTTCCCACAAATAGAGCTTTCTTTTGATGGTATTTGATTGCCTCTGCAATTTTTATTTTTTGCGATATAAACGTAAAAAGACCGCAAATTTTGAAAAAAAATGATATTTTCTACTTTTTGTTATTAGAAAAATCCAATAAACTCAATTTTAGTCATACATTTAGGCCAAAATGTATTCAGCCACATGTCTTTGGTAAAAAAAAAGTCAATAATTGTATATTTATTGGTTTGCGCAAAAGTTGTCACATCTACAAACTAAGGTACGTTTTCTGGAATTTACGCAGCTTTTAGTTTACGACTGCCTATCTCATTTCTTGAGGTGCTAAAATGGCAGGGCAGTACAAAACCCCCCCAAATGACCCCATTTTGGAAAGTAGACCCCCTAAGGAAATTGATAAGTGGCATGTTGAGCCCATTGAATATTTTATTTTTTTGCCTCAAGCGATTGAATAATGACAAAAAAAAATTATTTTTTTTTTTTTTACACAAAGTTGTCACTAAATGATATATTGCTCACACATGCTATGGGTATATGTGAAATGACACCCCAAAATAAATTCTGCTGCTTCTCCTGAGTACGGGGATACCACATATGTGGGACTTTTTGGGAGCCTAGCCGCGTACGGGGCCCCGAAAGCCAAGCACCGCCTTCAGGTTTTCTAAGGGCGTAAATATTTGACTTCACTTCTCACTACCTATTACAGTTTTGAAGGCCATAAAATGCCAAGATGGCACAAAACCCCCACAAATGACCCCATTTTAGAAAGTAGACACCCCAAGCTATTTGCTGAGAGGCATGTTGAGTCCATGGAATATTTTATATTTTGCCACAAGTTGCGGGAAAATTACAAACTTTTTTTTTTTCTTTTCACAAAGTTGTCACTAAATGATATATTGCTCACGCATGCCATGGGCATATGTGAAATGACACCCCAAAATAAATTCTGCTGCTTCTCCTGAGTACGGGGATACCACATATGTGGGACTTTTTGGGAGCCTAGCCGCGTACGGGGCCCCGAAAACCAAGCACCGCCTTCAGGCTTTCTAAGGGCGTTACAGTTTTGAAGGCCATAAAATGCCAAGATGGCACAAACCCCCCCCAAATGACCCCATTTTGGAAAGTAGACACCCCTAAATTTAGGGGTACACTAGTGAGACTAGGTAATAAATGGCGGGTGCCCTGAAACTATAAAAAAAATAACTAACCAATCAGCGTCACCTGTAACAGTTATATGGTGATCACTGGTGAAAGGGTTAACTAGGGGGCAATCAGGGGGCTTTATGCGGTAGTATATGGGGGTCCCTGGCGCTATAAAAAGCTGCGGAGAACCTAAATACCTACCTGCCTAACTAGCGTCACCTGTGACACTAATACAGCGATCAGAAAAACGATCGCTTATTAGGCTGGGTTCACACTGGAGCGATGCGGGAACGCCATGAATCCGCGGCGGGTTCCCGCATCGCATGCCTCCCGGCGGCAGTTCACACTGCCCTATGCGAACTGCTGGGAGTGTCAGTGAAATGTTAATGACACCCCCAGATCAGTTCGCATATCGCAGTGCGATCTGCAAACTCGGATCGCATGGTGTGAACACCCATGCGATCCGATTCTGCTGCGGAACAAAAAAAGGGTCCCGTGCGAGTTTGCGGCGGGTGCGGCGGGTGCGACACGAATTCAGCCATACTATCTGTATGGCTGAACTCGAATCGCACAGAGATCGGATGTGATTTGCACTGCAGTGCGGTGCGAATCACATCCGCTCTCATAAACCGCTGCAATGTGAACCCAGCCTTAGTGACACTGGCGACGGGGGGTGATCACGGGGTTAAACCTTTATTGGGGGGGTTAGGGGGGTACCTTAGAACTAAAGGGGGCTAACCCTAACTGCCCTAACAGTTATTACAGTCACAAATGACACCCGCCGGGTGATCAGGGGGTTAAACCTTTATTAGGTAATAAATGGCGGGTGCCCTGAAACTATAAAAAAATAACTAACCAACCAGCGTCACCTGTAACAGTTATATGGTGATCACTGGTGAAAGGGTTAACTAGGGGGCAATCAGGGGGCTTTATGCGGTAGTATATGGGGGTCCCTGGCGCTATAAAAGGCTGCGGCGAACCTAAATACCTACCTGCCTAACTAGCGTCACCTGTGACACTAATACAGCGATCAGAAAAACGATCGCTTATTAGGCTGGGTTCACACTGGAGCGATGTGGGAACGCCATGAATCCGCGGCGGGTTCCCGCATCGCATGCCTCCCGGCGGCAGTTCACACTGCCCTATGCGAACTGCTGGGAGTGTCAGTGAAATGTTAATGACACCCCCAGATCAGTTCACATATCGCAGTGCGATCTGCAAACTCGGATCGCATGGTGTGAACACCCATGCGATCCGATTCTGCTGCGGGCCAAAAAAAGGGTCCCGTGCGAATTTGCGGCGGGTGCGGCGGGTGCGACACGAATTCAGCCATACTATCTGTATGGCTGAACTCGAATCGCACAGAGATCGGATGTGATTTGCACTGCAGTGCGGTGCGAATCACATTCGTTCTCATAAACCGCTGCAATGTGAACCCAGCCTTAGTGACACTGGCGACGGGGGGTGATCACGGGGTTAAACCTTTATTGGGGGGGTTAGGGGGGCACATTAGAACTAAAGGGGGCTAACCCTAACTGCCCTAACAGTTACTACAGTCACAAATGACACCAATGCAAAAAAAAAAAAGCAATTGGTGTCACTGTGACTGGGGGGGCAGGGGTAATTGGGGGGTGATCGGGGGTAAAGGGGGGGTGTGAGTGTGCCTGGCATGAAACCGGAACGAAAACTACCGACACGGAGGAGAGAATACATCACTTCCTCTCCTGTGTTTACATTACAGGAGAGGAAGTGATGTCACCGGACATTTTCATTCGCCAGGAGCGATCGAGAGGGGGTGGCCATGAATGAATGGCTGTCCCCTCGTCCGGGATCGCTCCCGAACGAATACCAACCGCCGCAGGCATCGGGCGGGGGCCCGATCGGGCCCCCGACCGGCGGGCAGGCAAGGACGTACATGTAAGCCCTTATGCCTGCCCGTGCCATTCTGCCGACGTACATCGGCGTGCGGCGGTCGGCAAGTGGTTAATGTATGCACAGCCACTGTTTCCCACTATCATATCTTTGTATATAATTTGGCAGCTGAAAAATAAATATTATGTATGTATGAAATCATTCTGGAGATAGAATATTTATTTATATATATTGTTCTTCTTTCCTCTCCACCCCATGCTTTTCTTTAGGGATAGATATCATGTACCTTTCTAACTTAATGACTGTAAGCCCTTGTACACACAGTCGGACATTCCGACGGAAAATGTCTGATCAGACCGTGTTGTCGGATAATCCGACCGTGTGTGGGCTCCATCAGACTTTTTCTGTCGGAATGTCCGACCAACAAAGTTTGAGAGCTGGATCTAAACATTTTCCGACAACATGATCCGATCGGACTTTGTCTGATCGTTTGTAGAGAATTCCAATTGGACAAAGTGCCACACATGCTCAGATCAAATTCCTAGACCAAAGCTATTGGCTACTAGCCTGAACGTAGTCCCGTCGTAACTAAAAAACGTCATCACATTCTGAACGTTGAGATTTTCCGACAACTTTGCCCGACCATGTGTATGCAACACCAGTTTCGGACAAAATCTGTCGGACAAAATCCGACGGATTTTGTTGTCGGACTGTCCGACCGTGTGTACAAGGGCTTATAAACAAACTCAATTATGTTTCTGGATGATTTGTAACTTATACTGTACATATGTTTCCTTTGTCTTTAGAATAGATTTCTTTGGTTATGTGCACTTATGTGAGACAGGAGGTCCTGAGGAAGCTGTGTTTTCCATGAAACGCGTCAACCTAAGCTCTCTATTTCGACCAATAGCCATGTATATTTGCAGTGGACAATAACTGTTGGTATTGATATGACATTAAATATGAGTGTCAGAAATAAAATTTAGTATTTTTCCATATATGAATGTATCTGCGTGATCACTGAAGTGGTATTTAAAGTGCTACCATTTACTCTTTTGTGTTACATATTTGTAACAAGGATGATAACCTCCCTTGGCACATATTTAGATGAAAAGCCCCCCTACAGACATCCAACAAATAAACTTTTGTTAATCATTTGAACTCGGCCTTTTGAGGTTGTTTTTGGGGTAATTATTATTTAAATGATTTTTATTATTTTGGAGAAAAACGGTCATGCCTGAGGCCTAGTTCCTTTGCAGCAAGTGTGGCACAAACTCAAACTTTCTCTTGGGGGGGGGTTCTGGCATACACACTGACCACATTGACCCAGCACTTGCATTTTACAATTTTCAATGCTGCTGGCTCCTTCTCTCTCAGTGCTGCTTCCCTGAACTTCCGGTCTCTCACAGTGAAGAGATAACAGGAGAAGGGAGGAGCAGGGGAGTTCCTTGCCATCCTAGGCTATGGGGATGTGTGTTTCTATTGATGGAGACTCTAGTCCCTGCATGCAAGTTTAGTGCACGCCTCTAACGAGGAGCCACAAATAGAGAGGGACCCCCCATCCTGCACAGTCGGGACACCGAACTTTCACAGGCACACGTGAGTCAGAGAACAGTCCGTGACTTTTTTGTTTTTTATTAAGGGATTAGAACTTGGATAGGGATTAGGAAATTATGGGATGCCCACTTGACTTCAGACAACTTCAGGGACAACCTCTCCTTTATACAGCCTATATACAGTATCTCACAAAAGTGAGTACACCCTTCACATTTTTGTAAATATTTTCCATGTGACAACACTGAAGAAATGACACTTTGCTACAATGTACAGTAGTGAGTGTACAGCTTGTATAAAAGTGTAAATTTTCTGTCCCCACAAAATATCGCAACACACAGCCATTAATGTCTAAACCGCTGGCAACAAAAGTGAGTACACCCCTATGTGAAAATGCCCAAAGTGTCAATATTTTGTGTGGCCACCATTATTTTCCAGCACTGCCTTAACCCTCTTGGGCATGGAGTTCACCAGAACTTCACAGGTTGCCACTGGAGTCCTCTTCCACTCCTCCATGATGACATCACAGAGCTGGTGGATGTTAGAGACCTTGTGCTCCTCCACCTTCCATTTGAGGATGCCCCACAGGGTTTAGGTCTGGAGACATGCTTGGCCAGTCTATCATCTTTACCCTCAGCTTCTTTAGCAAGGCAGTGGTCGTCTTGGAGGTGTGTTTGGGGTCGTTATGTTGATATACTGCCCTGTGGCCCAGTCTCCAAAGGGAGGGGATCACGCTCTGCTTCAGTATGTCACAGTACATGTTGGCATTCATGGTTCCCTCAATGAACTGTAGCTCCCCAGTCCCGGCAGCACTCATGCAGCCCCAGACCATGACACTCCCACCACCATGCTTGCCTGTAGGCAAGACACACTTGTCTTTGTACTCCTCACCTGGTTGCCACCACACACGCTTGACACCATCTGAACCAAATAATTTTATGTTGGTCACATCAGACCACAGAACATGGTTTCAGTAATCCATGTCTTTAGTCTGCTTGTCTTTAGCAAACTGTTTGCAGGCTTTCTTGTGCATCATCTTTAGAAGAAGCTTCCCTCGGGGACGACAGCCATACAGACCAATTTGATGCAGTGTGCGGTGTATGGCACTGACAGGCTGACCCCCCACCCCTTAAACCTCTGCAGCAATGCTGGCAGCACTCATACGTCAATTTCCCAAAGACAACCTCTGGATATGATGCTGAGCACTTGCACTCCACTTCCTTGGTCAACTATGGAGAGGTTATGAGTGGAACCTGTCCTGTTAAACTGCTGTATGGTCTTGGCCATCATGCTGCAGCTCAGTTTCAGGGTCTTGGCAATTTTCTTATAGCCTAGGCCATCTTTATGTAGAGCAACAATTCTTTTTTTCAGATCCTCAGAGAGTTCTTTGCCATGAGGTGCCATGTTGAACTTCCAGTCACCAGTATGAGAGAGTGAGAGCGATAACACCAGATTTAACACACCTGCTCCCCATTCACACCTGAGACCTTGTAACACTAAGGAGTCACATGCCCCCGGGGAGGGAAAATGACTAACTGGGCCCAATTTGGACATTTTCACTTAGTGGTGTACTTAATTTTATTGCCGGCGGTTTAGGCATTAATGGCTGTGTGTTGGGTGTCATTTCTTCAGTGTTGTCACTTGAAAAGATATGTTAAAATATTTACAAAAATGTGAGGGGTGTACTTAGTTTTGTGAGATACTGCACACTCCTCACTTCCTCCAGCACATTTGCTTGCTTGCAGAACCTGCAGCTGGCACACTGTTCTGGTTGTGGATCTGACAAAGGCACTCAGTCAGATTTAGAAGCAATAGCCCTTTGCAGGCAGGAACCCGAGGTCCGCTTTACGTGTGTAGAAAAAAGTCAGTGTCCAGTCATCCCCAGCACCACCTCCTCAGGCACTGCCAACCCACCTAGCTGCAGCTGCCCCTTTCACTTGCCCTCCTGGCTACTTTTTCACAGTCCTGCCAGACTGACACCACAGTCCTCCCAGCAGTGATGGCTGCTCCATTAGGGGTGCACGGGCGCCGACCCCCTCATCCATGTGTCTGGCCCCTTAATCTACATGCCAGACGCATGGATTCCAATGGAAGGGGTGTTTTTTTAAGCACATGATTAAAGCCAGAGGCTCTAATAGGCTTAAAAAAAAAGGTGGGATCGGGGCACCTGAGCCCACCCAGTTGTGTGACAATAGGGAATGAATATTTATTTTCACACTGATTCTCCTCTCTGAAAATCAGGAAGCGGGTCTTGAGACCCATCTCCTGATTGGCCAAAAGGAGAAGTGATCATATTGGCCTAGGAGGAGGAGGAGGGCTGGCCACAGGACAGGCACGGTAATGGGATGGTGAGGAGGCATGAAGGGCCGGGAAGGAGAACATGCAGCAGCAGCTCCAAGAAGTGGCGGTCTGGCCGCCTGGGGATGTGGGGGGCTGCATTGTTTGCGCCCCCCCCCAAAAAAAACCTGCCGCCACTGCCTTCCTGACTGCTCACTCACCAGACCACCTGGCTGACTCCTCTCTTGGTCGTACTGTGCTGATTCTCTCCTGCTGTCCTCTCCTTGCTCCCGTGCCTCCAGGAAGAATTCCCCTGTGTGTTGTACAGGGTCCATCCAGCACCCGAGCCCCAGGTCTGAGGTTACCCCCCCAGACTAGGGGGCGTCCTCAAGGGCCACTAACAGCTACCTCAGCACTCCATCTTCCACCAGACTGCCCCTGCTGGCATGACCCATAGTATTTATGAGGTACCTGCTCCCTGCCAGCTCATCTTGCTGGGGATTGGCTGTGACCCTCATGAATACTTCAAGTAGCTCCTCCTAGACTTCACCCTTCTGGAAGCTTTTCCAAGGTTCCAGCAAGCAGGGGGAGATACCAGAGGTGTGGCCTGTTGAGTCATCCAGCCTCCCTGAGTCATTCAGCCATGACCCAGATTCAACCCAGCCTGGCTCTCAGCCAGGCCAAATTTGTCAACACTATCAAAAAAAACGATTGAAAACCATATGTACTTTGTTGCAGCAATTAAGATTCAAACAAAATTAGATTTGTTTGTATGAAAGTAGAAAATGTTTATTATACAGTAGAGTAAAATGTATCTAGTTTATACAATCAAATTCCTGTTAGATATGATCTCATACTCTCCTCAAAAGGGGGGGGGGGGGGGGGGGGAGAGATAAAATACACATAATCTGATTATTACATAAGCACCAATGTTTCCCAACCTGAGGTCCTCTTGGGATTACTCAAATCTCAAACATTGTCCATCCATCCATCCTTACATATCTCTCCACCGTGGGCTAGCATATTTCTCTTTCACGTTTATTTACTGCTGGCTGGACATACATGTGTATGGTTGGATTTGCACTGTTTTCCTCCATTGGGTCATTCTTGATCCCCTGTGGGTAACTTGCGTTTGTCTTCCATGCCAGTGTCCAACAAGATGTGCTGCAACTACTCTTTTTGTTTTTATATCTGGTCCATCTATCTATGAATATCTCCACCTTATTACCCCCTGAAGAACACTGAATGTAGTCGAAACACGTTGGGAGATTTTGGTGATTATATAAATATCAGATTATGTGTATGTTATCTTTACCCCCTGTCAGGAGATTATGAGATAATATCTAACAAGAGAACAGGAATTTGATTGTATAGACTAGATACATTTTAATCTGCTGTATAATAAACATTTTCTACTTTTATATTTGAAAAAAATCTAAATTTGTTTGAATTCTAATTGCTGCAACAAAGTCCCATGGGAGATACATATGGTTTTCAATTAATCAAGGATAGAGCAGCCACTAACTTATGTTATATTCAACTTTCTTGCTTCGATCAAAAAAAATTATTAACACTTTCTAGCACGTTAGAGGGTGCTACACTTATATAAGCTGCTGTCACGAGAGCCATGTACCTGAGGTAAGACCAAAGTAGTGGGGAGGCCTCCTTTGCACCTCGAGTCCTTGAAGCCTCTGTAGATGGAGACACAGACTTGGTGGACACTGAGTGGCATGGGTGCCAGGGGTGCGGAGCACCGTGCAAGCCTTAGTCCGAGATCCGAGGTGAGGTCCAGTTTGGCAACAAATTATAAAAGGGTTAAGTAGGAAGAATGGTCGAGATCCAAACCAGGGTCGGTTCCAATCAGGCAGCTGAGTACAAAAGAGGCAAAGAAGTAGAATGGTCAAGGTACAAATCCGAGGTCAATGGCGAGCAGCAAAAAAAGAGTAGTCAAATAGGTTTCCAGGTCACAACAAGTTCAGACGGATCACATACTAGCACAGGAACAAGGGGGAACTGAAGATAATCCAGCAATTTGGCAATGTCTGGGCTGGGCTAATATAGGAAAGTTTGAGGTCACTTCTGCCGCGTACACATGATCAGACATTCCGAAAACAAAATCCATGTGATTTTTTCCGATGGATGTTGGCTCAAACTTGTCTTGCATACACACGGTCACACAATGCTGTGGGAAATTTTTGAACGTCAAGAACGCGGTCACGTACGACGAGCCGAGAAAATTGAAGTTCGATAGCCGGTTCGGCTCTTCTGCTTGATTCCGAGCATGCGTGGAACTTTGTGCGTTGGAATTGTGTACACACAATTGGAATTTCCGACAACGGATTTTGTTGTCGGAAAAATGAGCTCCAGATCTCAAATTTTGTCTGTCACAAATTCTGATGGAAAATGTCTGATGGAGCCTGAACACGGTCAGAATTTCCAACTAAAAGCTCCCATCAAACATTTTCCGTCTGAAAATCCGAGTGTGTGTACGTGGCATTCATGTGCTCCTCCTAGGCATTTTCCCGCCTTTTTCCATCAGGTTGAGGTCACTTACTGTGCACCTCCTGTGCATTTTCCCACCTTTTTTCCATCAGGTTGAGGTCACTTCCTGTGTTCCTCCTGGGCATTTTCCCACCTTTTTCCAGCAGGTTGAGGTCACTTCCTCTGTGCCTCCTGGGCATTTTCCCACCTTTTTCCATCAGGTTGAGGTCACTCCCTCTGTGCCCCCTGGGCATTTTAATGCCTTTTTCCATCAGGTTGAGGTAACTTCCTGTGCGCCTCCTGGGCATTTTCCCTCCTTTTTTCCATCAGGTTGAAGTCACTTCCTGTGTGGCTCCTGTGCATTTTCCCACTTTTTTATCATCAGGTTGAGGTCACTTCCTGTGTGCCTCCTGGGCATTTTCCCTCCTTTTTTCCATCAGGTTGAAGTCACTTCCTGTGTGGCTCCTGTGCATTTTCCCACTTTTTTATCATCAGGTTGAGGTCACTTCCTGTGTTCCTCCTGGGCATTTTCCCACCTTTTTCCAGCAGGTTGAGGTCACTTCCTCTGTGCCTCCTGGGCATTTTAATGCCTTTTTCCATCAGGTTGAGGTAACTTCCTGTGCGCCTCCTGGGCATTTTCCCTCCTTTTTTCCATCAGGTTGAAGTCACTTCATGTGCGCCTCCTGGGCATTTTCCTGCCTTTTTCCATCAGGGCTTCTGCGCATGTACGAGTTGGTGCAGTGAGGCGTCTTTGGCGTATGCTCAGTTGGTACTGATTTCCTCTTGCGACAACAAGCCATTGGTGCATGCGTAGTAAGCCCTGGACTCTTAGGCTGCATTCACACCTGAGCGTAGCTTTTCGAGCGTTTTTTTGCTGCGTTTTTTACCGCGATTTGCGGCATTTTTTTACCGCGATTCGCCGCGTTTTTTACCGTGTTTTGTCGCGAATTTGTGCAGGGCAAAAGGTCACCAATGTTAAAAGAAGAAAAACGCCCAAATCAGCCCGATTCGCGCGACAAAAAAGGGTCCGGAACTTGTTTGAGCTTCAGGCGTAGGGCTTCAGGCGACTTGGAGGGGAGATGTGAACCATCTCCATTGAGAATAATGGATTTTTTCCCCTCCAGCGTTTTGTAGCTTCAGGCGTCAAGCTACAAAACGCTCAGGTGTGAATGAGGTCTTACAGCTGCATACTCCATAATTGATGAAACAAGCTGCTTAAAAAGTGAGGGCCTAATATAATTTTAAGCAGGGATGCTAATCACCTTCCCTAATATATATGGACATCCGCTGACATCCAATTTACAAATCCTCATATGAAATACAATTTTGAAAATATGGAACAGCAAAAAAGTAAAAATTCATATCTAATATTACTTTCAAATAATTGTTATAATTAGAATCCATGCAAGCTATTACAAGCAAACCAATACCATAGAGATTGCATACCTGACATTTTCCAATACTATGTTTCAAAAGCAACATTTACACATCACAAAACTGCAATTACGGGATCAATAAAGCAATAAAAATGAAATATCGGTTTAGCTTATGAGAGTCCTGGCAGCGCTCCACCATCAGAGAGAAAAGGAGAATTATAGAGGCCAGATTGCCGATTATCTGGCTGTCTCTCCCCCCGCTGCCTTCCGCTCACTCTTATTATAGCTGTTGTGATAGTCCCCTATCTTCTGCAGACTGACATTAGTTTCAGCCCATGGATTTTCCATCTCCCTCTATTTGCTGTGATATTAAATTCATATTAGTGACTTTCATAGCCGGCAGTGTGAATGGAGCCTCATCGCTTCGAGTGAGCCAGATTGCTCTTTCATACTGCTGCCATTGGATCTGTAAATAGCTATTAGGATCGAGCTGTTATTTGTGCCACTCGGAGGTACTTCTCTGATAAGTTGACATCATCAATCTTTTTTTTTCCTTTTCCTTTTTTTTTTTTTTAAGCAGCTTTTTATGTCTCTTCAGTTGCAAAAATCTCACCGAAATGCCCATTTAAAAAGTAATACATTTCTCATTCATTGAATAAATATCTGCTTATAATACAAAGGAAGTATTAAAGCCGACCTGTGCCTTGCCCATGATCAGCAAAGGCCCTCAAGAGGTCCTCTTTACCGGAAGTCCCACAAGCAGCACATGCCCACCTCCCCATCGCTCCCCCACTTCCATTCATTTACTGGAACCAAAGGAATATCAACTGGTACTTTATGGTATGAGGAAACCACGTGACTCACCCCCCTCCTCTTCAGGTCCTAGTGCTGGAGATCCCACGGGGCAGGGAGAGAGTTCCCAAACCCAAAGCCTAAACCGAATCATGACTTGAAGCCAGGGCGGTCTTTAACCACTTGCTTACTGGGCACTTAAACCCCCTCAGTCCCAGACCAATTTTCAGCTTTCAGCGCTGATGCACTTTGAGTGACAATTGCGCGGGCATACAACACTGTACCCAAATGAAATTTTTATCATTTTTTTCCCACAAATAGAGCTTTCTTTTGGTGGTATTTAGTTACAGCTCGAGTTTTATTTTTTGCTAAACAAACAAAAAAAGATGCAAAAAAAAAAAAAAAAAAAATCATGTTTTAATAGTTTGTTATAAAATTTGCAAACGGGTCATTTTTCTCCTTCATTGAAGTGCGCTGATTAGGCGGCACTGATAGGCTGCATTGGTGGGCACTGATGGGCTGCATTGGTGGGCACTGATGGGCTGCATTGGTGGGCACTGATGGGCTGCACTGGTGGGCACTGATAGGCATAGTTAAGGCGGCACTAATAGGCACAGATAAGGCGGCACCGATGGGCACAGATAAGGCGGCACTGATGGGCAAAGATGGGCACAGATAAGATGGCACGGATGGGTGGCACGGATAAGTGGCACGGATGGGTGGCACAGATGGGCACTGATAGGTACCACAGATAGATGGGACTGATGGGCACTGATAGGTGGCACTGATAGGTGGCTCTGATAGGTGGCACTGCTGGGCACTGATGGGCGGCACTGCTGGGCACTGATGGGCGGCACTGGGGTGCAGCACCTTTGAGGCAGATTGGGTGGCACTGTGGGTGGCACTGTGGGGTGGCACTGTGGGTGGCACTGTGGGTGGCACTGTGGGTGGCACTGTGGGCACTATGGGCACTGACAGGGGGCACTGACGGGGGGCACTTACTTTTTCTTTTATTTTACTTCAGGATGGCACTGCGGGAGGCAGGTGGGCACAGGCAGGTGGCAGGTGGTCCCTTGTATTGATGGCCGTGATCGGGACTGATGTCCCGATCACGGCCGCCGGTGATCGGCTTTTTTTTCCTCTCCTCGCGCTGTCAGCGCGAGGAGGAATAATAGCCGATTACCGGCTCCGTTCTATCACATGATCAGCTGTCATTGGCTGACAGCTGATCACGTGATAAGGGGTCGGGATCGACCCTTACACGGATCGGTGATCAGGCGAGTCTCACGGACTCGCCGATCACAGAGCGCGCCGCGCGCGCCCCTCAGGGGGCGCGCAGGCCGCTCGTAACCAGGACGACGTCAATAGACGTAGTCCTGGAAATGTAGGTCCGCGCTAATGCCGTCATTTGGCAATAGCGCGGATCTGAAGTGGTTAATATTGATTAGACACGGGGCAAACATTCCCCACCCCATGCAATTTCAGTCTCACATTACATAGGACCCCCTCCCCCCATACTACCCCCATCATTACACAGGACCCCTCCCCCATACTACCCCCATCAATAAACAGGACCCCCTCATACTACTCCCATTACACAGGACTCCCTCCCCCATACTACCCCATCTAGGGATGAGCTTCGTTTTCGAGTCGAACATACGTTCGACTCGAACATCGGCTGTTCGCCCGTTCGGCGAATTCCGAATGTTATGGGCCGTTCGCGCCCAAATTCGTGTGGCGCTCACGGCCCACAATGCACTGCGATGGCGCAGTGCATTGCTGGCTCATGATTGGCCAAGCATGCAATGTGCTTGGCCAATCACAGCGCTGGCAGCGAGGAGAGCCATGATTGGCCACAGGCAGGAGGCCTGAGGCCAATCATAGCTCAGGCTGTGTAGTACATGCCCCACACTATATAAAGCCGCCAGCGCGGCGGCCTTGTGTAGTGTGTTGGCGTCTGTAGCAGTTAGTGGGTGTTCTGTGTACCTTCAACACAGTATACACCGATCGTTATCGGACGATTTTTAGTTCTTGCTCTTCTGTAGTGGTTGTTGTCTGCGTGTCCTGACCGCAGTATACACCACTATATCCACCTATATAGCTAGCAATATATCTATCTTTTATAATAGAGCTTGCAGTCAGTGTTAGGAGATTGTGCGTGCTGTCTGCATGCTCTGAACCCAGTACACACCGCTATATCCACCTATATAGCTAACTATCTTGCTCGTTTTAAATACAGCTGTCAGTCAGTGTTAGGAGATTGTGCGTGCTGTCTGCGTGCTCTGAACGCAGTATACACCGCTATATCCACCTATATAGCAAACTATCTTGCTCGTTTTAAATAGAGCTTGCAGTCAGCGGTAGGAGATTGTGCGTGCTGTCTGCGTGCTCTGAATTACAAACAGATTCTACTTAACACAACAAACCTACACAGTCCCTGTCTTGTTTGCACCGCCTGTATACTGCTGTTCTGAGTATATAGGGCCTGGGGGGCCACACGTATTTCCCTTTTTCTATATGGGTACGGGGTTCCCCTTGATATGCGTACAAGACCCAAAGGGGCTGGTAATGGGCAAGAAGGGCTAACCATGCCATTTTTCTCAATGATTTTCAACCATATTGCAGGAACCAGATATAACATTAAAACCGCAAGCAGTTTTAAATGGTGTTATTTCCGTTTAATGTCATTTTGTGCAGGGACTGTTCTAAACACGGGAAACACGTGGCACTTCACAGGCATACTACAGACACCCCCCAGGCACCATATTTAAAGGAATATTTCACTTTTTTTTTCACTTTAATCGTCATTAAAATCAGTGCTCCGGCCAAAACGTCAGTTTTTAAAACTTTTTTTTGCATTGACCCATGTCCCCTGGGGCAGAAGCCAGGTCCCCAAACCCTTTTTAGGACACTATCTTGCATATTAGCCGTTAAAATTAGCACTTTTAATTTCAAACGTTCGAGTCCCATAGACTTCAATGGGGTTCTAACGTTCGTACGAATTTGGGGTCCGTTCGAAAGTTCTGGTGCGAACCGAACCGGGGGGTGTTCGGCTCATCCCTAACCGAATCATTACACAGGACCCTCCTCCACTATACTACCCCCATCATTACACAGGACCCCCTCCCCCATATTACCCCCATCATTACACAGGACCCCCTCCACTATACTACCCCTACCATTACATAGGACTCCCCCCCATACTACCCCCATCATTACACAGGACCCCCTCCCCCATACTACCTCCATCATTACATAGGACCCCCCCATACTTCCCCCATCATTACACAGGACCCCCTCCCCCATACTACCTCCATCATTACATAGGACCCCCCCATACTACCCCCATCATTACACGGGACCCCCTCCCCCATACTACCCCCATCATTACATAGGACCCCCCATACTACCCCCATCATTACATAGGACCCCCCCATACTACCCCCATCATTACACAGGGCCCCTCCCCCATACTACCTCCATCATTACATAGGACCCCCCCATACTACCCACATCATTACACAGGACCCCCTCCCCCATACTACCTCCATCATTACATAGGACCCCCCCATACTACCCCCATCATTACACAGGACCCCCTCCACTATACTACCCCTACCATTACATAGGACTCCATCATTACATAGGACCCCCCATACTACCCCATCATTACACGGGACCCCCTCCCCCATACTACCCCCATCATTACATAGGACCCCCCATACTACCCCCATCATTACACAGGACCCCACCTATACTACCCCCATCATTACACAGGAACCCCTCCCCCATACTATCCCCATCATTACACAGGACACCCCTATACTATCCCCATCATTACACAGGACCCCCCCATACTACCCCCACCATTACACAGGACCCCCCATACTACCCTTATCATTACATAGGACCCCCTCCCCCATATTACCCCCATCATTACACAGGACCCCACCCATACTACCCCCATCATTACACAGGACCCCCTCCCCCATACTATCCCCATCATTACACGGGACCCCCTCCCCCATACTACCCCCATCATTACACAAGACCCCCCATACTACCCCCATCAATACACAGGACCCCCCATACTATCCCCATCATTACACAGGACCCCCCATACTATCCCCATCATTACACAGGACCCCCTCATACTATGCCCATTACAGAGGACCCCCTCCCCATACTACCCCCATCATTGCACAGGACCCCCTCATACTACCCCATTACACAGGACCCCTTCCCCCATACTACCCTCAACATTACACAGGACCCCCTCCACTGTACTACCCCGCCATTACATCGGACCCATCCCCCATACTACCCCCCGCCATTACATAGGACCCCTCCCCCATACTACCCCCTTTATTACACAGGACCCCCCTCCCCCATACTATCACCATCATATTTGTGGGCAGTGTGGGCTTAAGGGGCAGCCCAGCTGCTTTGGGCCCTACAACAATGACTAGGCCAGGGGCAGCTGACCCTTTTGCCCTGTGTTAAAGACTGCTCTGCTTGGAGCTTACACAAGGCTAATGTCCAATTGCTTAATGTCACGGAGACATGAAAAGAAGGTACGTGCAGCTAAAGGTGCCCTCTGTTGCCCATTAAATATTTGCAAATGAAGAAGTGTATGCATGCTTCTGATCTGCGCTCTCTTAAAGGGGTTGTAAACCTGTAAACACCTGGCAGTGCCCGGCCCCCCAACCCCCTGTTTTACTTACCTGAGCCCTGGAATTTCACACACACAGAGTGGGATTGTGAGGATATCTACAGTGACATTGCAGCTAGGGGTATTTTATTATGCTGCATCCTTCACCAACCGTTGCTTTTTGTCGCCTACACTTATTGTACCTATCTATTGTTTCTTACACTTTCCCCCCTACTGTTCCTTTTTTCCCTTTCTTGTTTGTCTCTTTCCCCTTCCTAGTTATTTAAGAAGTGATGACATTGACGGGTGGGGTGTTGCCTTCCCTCTCTGACACAGTTTGATCCCATAGGGGTGTCGGGGAGGGAGCGGATGACACCTACCACCTGGTACTCTAGCAAGTTAACTCTACCCAACATTCACTTTCTTGTTGTCAAGATCTGTCACTGTATTCAACGATTTCATGTAACTTGTCAACTGTCTGGCAGATAATGGTTACATGACTATGTTCTTTTGCTTTCTTTGTGTCTATTTCTATAAAACTTCAATAAAAACTATTGAAATAAAAAAGTTTTCAGGTCTCAGGGAACCTTTACTACAAATGATATATGTAGCTCGCAGTAGACAGTTGCTGTGGAGCCTGGGGGTGGTGTAGGGCCCTATTAGGGTGCTGTTGAGCAGGACCAGATTAAGAACATTGTGGGCCTGGTTCTGAGGATTTTGATGGGGCCTTTTATAAACAATAAATAAATAAAAATGCAAACTATTTTTTGTTATAACAAATTCAATTAAAGAGAGAGAGGGAGGAAGAGAGAGAGAGAAAGGGGATGAAAGAGGTGTGAGGGGTAAGGGAGGGAGGATGAGAGAGAAAAAGGGGGATGGGAGAAAGAGGGAATGACTTCAACGCAGCCTGGCCAAGGCAAATGACGGAAGGCACAGAACCCAGAAGGAAGACCGGGTGAAGATGGAAGTGCCCGGGCACCGCCAGACTGATCACAGCACAGCACTGGAGGGCTCAGTCTGACAATTTAAGTGTACCCTAATGTGCTAATATGCTGGGCATATTTGTACATTATGGCATAACCTCCCCAAGGGCCATTAAAAAGTAGTAATGTTAGAAAAGTTTACTACCGCTTTACTATCACCGGAGCCTCTCATGGGGCCCCTACTGACCCTGTGGCCCTTGGGCAGTGCCTAAGTACATGGTTGTCAACATTTCAAATATATTTTAGGGACGCTTTTTTTTACAAGTGCTATATTTAGAGTAGCTGACATCCCCCGTGTTCCTCTATACATCACAATAGTAATTACAAAATAAAATAAGTACTAATAATGGGGCAGAACAAATATGAGGACTGTGAGATTTCCTTTAGTTGAACTGACAAAAGTGCCCATTCTAGAGCTGGTAACATATAACATATAATTTTAACATATAATTTTAAAGAACAGTTTTTGTGGGTAAGAGGCATAGGGGAGGAGTATGGATGGTATAAAAGTGGGAAGTATGTGCAGGTGGGGGAGAGGAATGTGGAGGGTCTAACAGTGGGCCCTATGTACATGAGAGGAGTGCAGAGGGTATGGCAGAAGGCACTATGTACAGGAGAGGAGTGTGAAGGGTAAGACAGTGGGCAGTATGCACAGCAGAGGAGTGTAGAGGGTATGAAATTGGGCACTATGTATAAGAGAAGAGTGTGGAGGGTATGACAGTGGGCACTATGTACAGGAGAGTAGGACAGTAAGCAGTAATTACAGGAGAGGAGTGTGGAGGGAGGGTATGACGGTGGGCACTATGTATAGGAGAGGAGTATGGAGGGTATGAAAGTTAGTAGTATGTACAGGAGTGGAGGGATGACAGTGGGCACTATGTATAGGAGAGAAGTGTTGGAGGTATGACAGTGGGCACTATGTATATGAGAGGAGTATGGAGGGTATGATAGTGAGTAGTATGTACAGGAGAGGAGTGTGGAGAGTATGACAGTGGGCATTATGTATAGGAGAGAAGTGTTGGAGGTATGGCAGTGGGCACTATGTATAGGAGAGAAGTGTTGGAGGTATGACAGTGGGCACTATGTATATGAGAGGAGTATGGAGGGTATGATAGTGAGTAGTATGTACAGGAGAGGAGTGTGGAGGGTATGACAGTGGGCACTATGTATAGGAGAGAAGTGTTGGAGGTATGGCAGTGGGCACTATGTATAGGAGAGAAGTGTTGGAGGTATGACAGTGAGTAGTATGTACAGGAGAGGAGTATGGAGGGTATAGTGGAGGGTATAGTGGTGGGCACTATGTATAGGAGAGGAGTATGGAGGGTATGGCGGTGGGCACTATGTATAGGAGAGGAGTATGGAGGGTGTGTCGGTGGACACTGTATAGGAGAGGAGTGTGAAGGGTACGACAGTGGACACTATGTACAGGAGAGAAGTGTATGACAGCGGGTACTATGTACAGGTGAGGAGAGTGTAGGATATGACAGCGGGCGTTATGTATAGGAGAGAAGTGTGGAGGGTATGACAGTGAGCAGTATGTATAGGAGAGAAGTGTGGAGAGTATGACAGTGGGCACTATGTATAGGAGAGAAGTGTGGGAGAGGAGGATGAAGTAATCTGGGAAGGAAAAATGTAAAGGTTTGTGGAAGGATGTTTAGGGACTGCGTAGTGGTTAAGCGGGCCAGACATGGATTGAAATTACACCAATTAAGCAGAGACCAGCCATAGTCGATCTATGTATGGGCTAGCTGGTTTTACACAAGTCAACCTATTAACCGACTTGAGTGCAACCAGCCTGTCAGGTTTTCCCCAAAACAATCAGTGCTGCCAGCTATAGTTAGCAACACTAGTCATTGTATTCACTGGCAGAACACAATAACACTGCGGGAGTGATTGCTCCATTCACAGGGCAGCAGGTGAGAGGGTGTGTGTGTGTGTGTGTGGGGACAGGCTGGGGGAGATACTAGTCAGTCCCTGGGTAGGCACTGGTTAGTATCAGAGCCAGATACACACAGGTTACATACGCCAAGATCATTAGAGCGAGAGCAATAATTCTAGCACTAGACCTCCTCTGTAACTCTAAACATGTAACCTGTAAAAAAATGTAAAGCATGGCTTAATACACAACAAAAAATCGTGATAACTTTAGTGTTTTTTTTTTATGAATGAAACAGTTTCTTTCCAACATAAAAAGTTGCAAATACCACCATTTTATTCCATAGGGTGTCGGCTAAAACAATATATAATGCTTGAGGGTTCTGAGTAATTTTCTAGCATAAAAAAATGATGATTTTTACATGTAGGAGAGAAGTCTCAGAATGGGCCTGGTTGCCAAGGGGTTAATTATCATAAGTAATATACAAATAATTATTATAAGCTCTGTGAGTTCATCCTCTCCGTCTGCAGCAGAGCGTTCCAGCTTGTATTTATACTGTCGCTCTGTATGTAGCTTCTGACAGGCTGCGCAAGGAGACCTGTATCTCCGGAACCATATATGATAGCAGCCCCATATTTTAACCAGTGATGGGGTGGGTCTTTAGCTACATACCCACCAAATATGGGGTCTCTGTGACTCCTAATCGCCGAGCTACAATCCTCGAAGTCGATCTCTTTTTTTTTTTTTTTGGGCAATTGGGCCTATCTTGAGAAAGGGGCCTGGAGCTGCAGCTCCAATAGCCCCTATGTTAATCCGGCCCTGCTGTTGAGGCATTTTAAAGGGTCAAAGGCATGATCAGGATTTTTGGAGTTTGTTCATCTTTTTAATTTTTCTCAAAATGGTAAACTTACCCTCTAACCACAGAAAATCTAGGTGCATGTAAAGATAACACATAGTCGCCTTTCTCAACATTCTTAATCCAGAGGAACCTTTGATATCATTATGAGGTCTGAGGGAACACCTGCTAAATCCAATTCATCGGGGGTCAATGAGAAGAATGTACCTTACATTGGTAGTAAATTAGAATGCCTCCCTTACAGACAGCTAAAAAGATCTCTGGAACTATGCAGGCACCATAAAATGGGAGGCCAATTAACCACAGTGCAAGGAACCCCTAGCCAACTCTGGAGGAACCCTGGGTGAGAATGGCTGACACATATCCTTTAAAGTATTATTAAAGGTTGCAGTGAATTCTGTTGACACTGGTCCTGTACCCCCTGTGACATTTGCAATCAAGAAGAACTGAAGGAGAAGTACAGAAGGAGACAGTGGGGGACCAAGGCTTTGTCCCAAAGTCAGGGAAACCAAGCTCTTACTAATTTGGAGAAACCAGATTCAGGTGGGTACATATAAGAAGCTTTCTGGCTTTCAAAGGCAGTAGTAGATGCCTGTTGTACCTGCTGTCAGGTAGGGCTTTTATAACTTTCTAAGTGGTTGATGGGTTCATGTACATTAACAGTTGTACTGGGATGGAATGATTAAATACCAGGAGCCTAGATTTTTGGTCACAGAGTCCTTGCCGGGGGAGGTAATCATTCCAGCTGAACTCCATCCACACTTCTCCAGACCAATGCAGTGAATTAAATAATAATCATAATTATCTAGGTGGATGCTGCATCTGTCCCCCAGCTGCCTCTGCACTGAGGACCGAGCGATCGAACGCGGCCCTATGGCTCGGTTCTCACAGCTCCCCGAGCAGAGATCTGCTGACTGTCAATCAAAGGCTCTCCGCTCTGCCCCTGATCACCCCCCCCCCGCGCGCGTGCGCGCGCTCAACGGAGTGCTGGGCTGTGGAGGGTTGGGTAGTGGCCGTCTCAGTCTCTCAGGGGTTTGCTGAGAGGCTGAGATGGGTATCAGCCCAGGCACCTGGTGGATCCAGACTTTATTGTCGGGATGACGCAGTGCCTGGACTGATTTCTGTGACGTCAGCAGAGAGCGGACTTCAGACCGCTCTCTGCTGAAAACGGGTCACAGGAGTGCAAAATGATTTGCACTCCTCTGACCCATAGGGGAAGCCCAGCCAAACCAGCACAGGCTGGACTTCTCCTTTAACATGCATTGCATTACCATGTGACATAAAGGGGGAGATTTACTAAAACGGGTGAACACAAAATCTGGTGCAGCTCTGCATAGAAACCAATCAGCTTCCAAGTTTTATTGTCAAAGCTTAATTAAACAACCTCACGTTCGAAGCTGATTGGTTACTATGCACAGCTGCACCAGATTCTGTGTGCACCAGTTTGAGTAAATCTCCCCCAAAATGTCATAATGAATGGACTGTCTAGGCATGACAATGTTGAAAAGCAGAAAAGAGCCTAATTTTTAATGCAGATGCATTACTTTATAGCAGTGCTGGGACAAGGTCATCCAGCATCCAGGGCAAAGATGCCAAACTGTGCCCTCCCCCTTTCCTTAGGTTTAGGGTCAGGGCACCCCCATCCCTGCAATAAACCATTGTGCCCAGGGCAACAGTGGGTTGGGGTGTAGTTCAAATTGAATGGCACCACAATACAATGAGGTTTGTCTACTAATATGCATTGCGACAAAATGCAACAGTGTAAAGGGGCCTAAGGTCCGGTGCACTAGATTCATTGCATTAACACATCTCTGCTACCATGAAATTTGAATGGGCTGGCAGCACACTATAGGGCAGAGACAAATAGACTAGCGCTATTTTCTTTTAAATGGCACTTAAAGAATGCCTTGTATTTTATTTGTAATGAATACAAGGCGTTTTCTGATTAGAGGAGGTGGAGAGGCAGGTCGATTACATCTCAATCTCCACCCTGTCCAATCAGAGAATGCCTTGTACTCATTGAAAAGTTTCAAGGTGTTCTCTGAATGAAGGCACTAGCGAGCGAACCTTTGTGGTCAGTGTGACACAGGACCCAGAAGATGGCGGTGATCACTGTAGTAGTGCCAGGTACTACAGTGGTTGCCGCCTTCCACAGCAGTCCCACAGGAATGAGATATGCATACTTATATTGTGACCTGGTTAACATGTGTAAGAGGACCTTCAGGATTAAGCCCCATTGAGTGGGGCGAAACATGTCAGAGGATGTGGCTTGTGGAGTGGTGTAAAGCTGAAGCCATCTTACACATGTTAGCCACATAGAAAGGATAGGGTTGTACAAACTTACACTGGTTTAAGGTAAGCCAAGGGATATGTTACCTGCACTCCAGACAACTTCAAACTCACCTTGGACAATGATATTTAACCTGTTACATTTTCTACAAAAGCAGACAAGTCTCAGTGACTGGTGTGGGCTCTCTGGTTAGATCCTGACTGCTTTCCACCCTCTCCCCTTATCTCCAAGTCCTTGCACCATGGTGCACAGAGGGTTCACATTTATACGTTGCATTGTACTGTTCTCCCTAGAGACCTTGGGGTGCCTCTCCTATATGTCTGCAGTACAGCTTTAAAGTAGAGAATTCCTTTATTCTCCACAATATGGGGCCATCGCTTTCACTACCACAACCAAGGTTTAAGTATTGTACAATGCTGCAAGGCTTACTGTGTTGCTGTATATGATGTGTACATTACTCACTCCGGAAGGCAACAATTATCTCCTTGGACACTATCTCCTTCATCTACCTTTGTACAGTGTGTAGCAAGCAATTCAATGGAGAGCATGATAACACAACACTACAATGCCATTGATGGCCAGGGGAGAAAAACATGCCCAATGTTGGTGGCCTGAGGAAGGAAATGTACCCTGTGCCTGTAGTCAGCAGGAGAGAAAAAAAGGCCAGCATTGGTGGTCAGTGGGGAAGAAAATGTCTGTTGCTGATGGTTAATGGGGAGAAAAAAAGCCCAGTGTCAGTGGTCAGTTGGAGGAAGAATGCTCAACATCAGAGGTCAATGGGAGAAGATATATTCCCCATCTCGGTGAGAAAGGAAACTAGTACTCAATGGGGAACATGGGGAGGCATTTGCCTAATTGTGGTCTTCCTTGTAGACCTGGTGTTGGTGGTTATTGGGAAGAAATAAAGCCCAGTGTCGGTGGTCAGTTGAAGAAATCTCAACATCAGAGGTAAGTCGGAGAAGATATGCCCCACTGCATGAAAGAGGACACTAGTGATCATTGAGGAAAATGGGGAAGGGGCGTTGATCTCATTGGGGGGGGAGACACTGGTGCTCTCTGAAGACCTGGTATTAATAGTTTTTACATTGCCCCCTGAACACCATTTTGTGCTCAGATTTCCTAAGGTATTACTTAGATTTAGGTCCTCCCATGCAATGGCAGTCATTTCTCTCCATCCAGTTCTGTCAGATGTTGACTCATCTGCCTCATCCCATGGGACCTTAATGGCTTTCAGATCTGTTTCAGAACTATTTTGAAGGTAGGCCGCCATGTTGTCAGTGGTCTTCATTGCATACCTTCAAAACAGATCAAAACCCTTTCTTCTAGGTGGTGGCATCTCAAAACAGATCAAAACCCTTTCTTCTAGGTGGTGGCATCCAGTGCAATGGATTTTGGGTATGCGGTGGTCAAGCAAGTGAAGGATATATCCAGTGGGTGAACAATATCTTTTGCTGGGTTTCAAGAGTTCCTCCTTGCAATGCATTCTCTGTAAATACTGCCCAGAATTTTCCATAGGCAGCTTTAGAGAAATTAGTTCAGTTTTTGAGCAATTTTTTGTAATCTTGGTGGGAATGATCATTTATAGGTGCACCTTCATGATGATGATAAATAAAGGTGTAGATGGGATTTGATGTAAATTCTGAGTAGGCCAGCTTTAACATTAGCATGCATTTCTATGGTATATATAAACTATATGTAGAACGGCCCCCTTGGGGACTGCTTGGATTTACCTGCTCATCTGCATCGCCATGACCCTGTGAACATTCCAACCCACCTGACACTTTGGGCTCAGACATCATTGCAACACCTTTAACCACTTCCTGATTGGCGCAAGCCGATGTACATCGGCAGAATGGCACGGGCAGGCATATTGGCGTACAGGTACGTCCATTTCTATATGCCACCCTGCCATCGCGTGCGCGTCACTGAGAGGCGCATTCGCGTGCCGGTCGGGACCCCCGTGAGTCCGGTCGCGGGTCCCGCTGACTCAATCGCTGCAGGGATACCCGCGATCGTCTCATGGGGAGGCTGAACGGGGAGATGCCGTTGTAAACAGCATCTCCCCGTTCTGCTTAGCAACAAGTGACACTGATCTCTGCTCCATGTGATTGGAGCAGAGATCAGTGTTCACTAACACAAAGCCCAGCCCCCCACAGTTAGTAACACGCCCCTAGGACACACTTAACCCCTACACTGCCACCCCCTGGTTAACCCCTTCACTGCCAGTGTCATTTACACAGGAATCACTGCATTTGTATAGCACTGATTGCTGTATAAATGACAATGGTCCCAAAAATGTCTGATATGTCCGCCATAATGCCGCAGTCACAATAAAAATCGCTGATCACCGACATTACTAGTAAAAAAAAAAATTATTAGTAAAAAAAAATTATTAATAAAAATGCCATAAAACTGCAAACGCTATAACTTTTGGGCAAACCAATCAATAATCGCTTATTGCAATTTTGTTTTACCAAAAATATGTAGAAGAATATGTATCAGCCTAAACTGAGGTAAAAAAAATGTTTTTTAATATATTTTTGTGGGATATTTAACAAAAAGTAAAAAATAATGCGTTTTTTTTCAAAATTGTCGCTCTATTTTTGTTTATAGCGCAAAAGATAAAAAAGATAAAAACCGCAGGGGTGATCAAATACCACCAAAAGAAAGCTCTATTTGTGGGAAAAAAAGGACGTCAATTTTGTTTGCGAGCCACGTCGCACAACCGTGCAATTGTCAGTTAAACGATGCAGTGCCACATCGCAAAAAGTGGTCTGGTCTTAAGCCAGCAAAATGGTCCGGTCTGAAAGTGGTTAAGTAATAAGACAATACTCAATATGTTTATATTCTGTTAATGTTTACTGGAATACTTCAGTTAAGATATTGGTAATGGTTCAACTGTGCTTGGGATAACAGCACAAACCCAATTGAGTGACTCCTCAATAAAATGCCACAACAGATTATTATATCCAGTTCCCGACCAGCGCACGACGATGTATGTCAGCAGAATGGCATGGGTAGGCAAACTGGCATACAGGTACGTCCAGTTGAAATTGCCGCCCTGCCATCGCGTTTTGCGCCGCCGGTGGCGCGCGCGTGCCGGTCGGGACTCCCGTGAGTCCGGTCGCGGACTCTATCACCGCGGGGATACCAAAAATGTCAGATGTGTTCCGCCATAATGTTGCAGTCACAATAAAATTCGCTGATCGTCGCCATTACTAATAATAATAATAAAAAATTTTTTTTATAAAAATGCCATAAAACTATCCCCTATTTTGTAAACGCTATAAATTTTGCGCAATCCAATCAATAATCGCTTATTGCGATTTTTTTTTTTTACCAAAAATATGTAGAAGAATACGTATCGGCCTAAACTGAGGAAAAACATTTTTTTTTTAATGTTTTTGGGGGGATACTTATTATAGCAAAAAGTTAAAAATAATGGGATTTTTATATACAGCTTACCTGTAAAATCCTTTTCTTGAGAGTACATCACGGGACACAGGAGCTTCATTACATAGTGGGTTATATAGGCACCTCTGGTGATTGGACACTGGTTGACCCCAATTAAAGAGAATTCCTCCCCTATATAACCCCTCCCATTTGGGAGGCACCTCAGTTTTGTAGCAAAGCAATAAGAAACCACGTAAAACCCAAGAGGGGCGGGAGCCCTGTGTCCCGTGATGTACTCTCAAGAAAAGGATTTTACAGGTAAGCTGTATATAAAAATCCCATTTTCTTGATCATACATCACGGGACACAGGAGCTTCATTACATAGTGGGATGTCCCATAGCAATGCTCAGGTTGAGGGGAGGGAGACACAGATCATAAATATAGACCGCCAGGGACCTGAGGACCTAAACTGCAGCCTGCAGTACACTGCGCCCGAAGGCAATATCCTCTTGCCCTCTGACATCCACCTGATAAAATCTGGTGAATGTGTGGACTGATGACCAAGTCGCAGCCTTACAGATCTGAGCCAGGGAGGCCTGGTGATGCACTGCCCAAGAAGCACTGATAGCCCTAGTAGAGTGCGCCTTCACCTGAAAAGGAGGAATCTTCCCCTTTAAGTTATAGGCCTGAGAAATAACCTGTCTGATCCACCTTGAGAGAGTGGACTTTGACGCTGCCTGACCCCTTCTAGGGCCTTCTGGCAGAATAAATAAACAGTCAGTTTTCCTTATCTGAGCAGTTGCTTGAAGATAAAGACTGATTGCTCTAATCACATCTAAAGTGTGTAAGGACTCTTCCTCTATGGACTGAGGATTTGGAAAAAAGGATGGTAGGATTATATCCTGATTCAGATGAAAACCTGAAACCACCTTAGGTAGAAAGGACCTGTTGGGACGCATAACCACCCGGTCCTTATGGATAATTAAATAGGGCTCTTTACAAGAAAGAGCTACCAATTCTGATACCCTTCTAGCCGTGGATATGGCTACTAGGAAAACCAGCTTCTTTGTCAAGAGAGCTAAAGAAGCCAGATGCAGAGGTTCAAATGGTTGGGCTTCTAAGGCCGAGAGAACCAAATTCAGATCCCATGGGCATACTGGAGGTTTGACTGGCGGTTTTATCCACATAGCCCCCTGGATAAAAGCCCGTACTAGGGAATGTGATGCAAGCGGTCTTTGAAAAAAGACCGATAGGGCCGAAATCTGCACCTTGATGGTGCTTATGGCCAAATTCATTTCAAGGCCTGATTGGAGAAAGGCCAAGATTCTGCTAATGACATACCTTCTAGGATGCCATTTCCTGGGTTCACACCAGGAAACATATGCCCTCCAGATCTTGTAATAGATACGCCTGGAGGCCGGTTTTCTGGCATTGACCAGAGTGGAAAGGACTGGCCCCGAAAGACCACGGCCTCTCAAAATGTGGGTCTCAGCAGCCAGACCGTCAAATTCAGACTGCGTAAAGCAGGATGGTAAATTGGACCCTGTGAGAGCAGATCTGGCCGGAGAGGGAGGGTCCATGGCCTGCCCACTGCCAACTTCATGATTTCTGCGAACCATGGTCGCCTGGGCCAAGCCGAGGCCACTAGAAGGACCGACTTCGCCTCCCTCTTGACCCTTCCCAGGAACCGCGATAGCAGCGGGCTCGGGGGGAAGGCATAGATCAGATTGTACTGATCCCAGGGAACCGTCAGAGCATCTGACCCCTGAGCAAGTGCATCTCTTGTCCTTGACACAAAGTTGTCCAGTTTCCTGTTGAATCTGGACGCAAACAGATCCACGTCTGGAGTGCCCCACTTGTAACATATGTCTCGAAACACATCGGGGTGCAGAGCCCATTCTCCTGGGCACAACTGCTGGCGGCTGAGATAATCCGCCTGCCAATTCTCCACTCCTGGGATGAAGACTGCAGAGAGGCACGGAACATGCTCCTCTGCCCAGACAAGTATGCGATTAACCTCCTTTTGGGCCACCAGACTTCTGGTACCGCCCTGGTGATTGATATAAGCCACTGCGGTGGCATTGTCGGACTGAATCCGAACTGGGAAACCTCGCAGTCTGTGAGACCACTCTCTGAGTGCCATGTAAACTGCCCGAATCTCCAGGATATTTATGGGCAGCAGACTTTCGGTCGCAGACCATTTTCCCTGCGAGCATGTTCCCTCCAATACGGCTCCCCAGCCTGTCAGGCTGGCATCCGTTGTGACAATCTTCCATGAGAGGGGAAGAAAAGTTTTGCCTTTCAGCAAATTTCTGGTTTGTAACCACCAGACAAGACTTTTGCGTGCCTGGGGGGATAAACGCATAGGAAGATCCAGGGATTGGGGCTTCCTGTTCCAAATCGCAAGGATGCATCTTTGCAGGGGCCTTGAGTGGAACTGGGCGAATGGGACGGCCTCGAATGAGGCGACCATTTTTCCCAACAGTCTCATACATAGGCGAATGGAGGAAGATCTTCTGTCCAGAATCAGGCGCACCAGATCTCCAATGGCCAAGGCCTTTGGCCCTGGAAGGAACACCCTGCCCTGAGCGGTGTCGATAATCAGACCCAGGTAATCCAACCTGGTGGTCGGTTGCAAAGACGACTTTTCTAGGTTTATAATCCAACCTAGGCGGCCCAGATGTTCTAGCGTTCTGGTGACGCTGCGACTTAGGCACGTTGTAGTTCTCTCTACGAGAAGCAAGTCGTCTAGGTAAGCCATGACGGCTATGCCCTGAACTCTTAAGGTTGCTAAGAGAGGGTCTAGAATCTTCGTGAAGACTCGGGGGGCCGTAGCTAGGCCGAACGGCAGGGCCACAAATTGAAAATGGCGCTGCTCTACCGCGAACCTTAGAAACTTCTGGTGTGCGGGAAATATTGGCACATGGAGATATGCATCTTTGATATCTATTGATGCCATGAATTCTCCTCCTTGCAGGGAGGAGACCACAGTGCGTATTGACTGCATCCGGAAGGTCTGGATGTGTAGAAACCGGTTTAGGTCTTTCAGATCCAAGATAGGTCTGACACTTCCGTTTGGTTTTGGAACGGTGAAGAGATTCGAATAAAAACCTGAACCCTGATCTTTCGGGCTCACTTCTACTATCACACCTTGGGATAGTAACTGATCTAAGGCCAGGAATAGCGGTTTCTGCTTTATCGGATCCTTGGGGATCCTTGACCTTAGAAAACGAGAAGGTGGAATCTTCTGAAACTCTAGCCTGTAGCCCAGAGATACTGAAGAGATCACCCATTTGTCCTGAATCTCCTCCCGCCAGGCGCCTGCAAACTGCAGGAGCCTTCCCCCCACTCTGCCGAGCGGGGGCGCCCCTTCACAAGGAGGTTTTGGAGGTCTGCTTGGCAGGCTTCCGCCCCCAAGTCTTTTTCTGTCCCTGGGCTCGGCCCTGAGGCTTTCTAGCAGCGGAGGGCTGGGAAGGCCGTCGCCACTGTTTAGAGCTTGATGCTTCGGGAGAAAGAGTACGCCTGAATGAAGGACGTTTACTCTTTTTGACTGGAAGGAGTGTAGATTTACCTCCCGAAATATTTTGGACGAATTTATCTAATTCTTCTCCAAACAAATGCTCCCCTTTAAATGGGAACCCAGCCAAATGCTTCTTGCATGACATTTCAGCAGCCCAATTTTTTAGCCATAGAGCCCTACGCATGTGTACCAACATGAGGGATAAACGTGATGCTTGTTGGACAGAATCCAAAATCGCATCAATTATGAAACATAAGATGTGAGGCATCTCTGCATATTTCTCTACTTCCTCACTGGGGAGGAGTTCAAACATTTGTTTAACCTGTTCCTTGAGGAACTGACACAACCCCACGGCTGCGACTGTAGGTTGCACCACAGCGCCGGCCATGGAAAAGGAGGCTTTTAACAAGGTTTCCAGCCTCTTGTCAGCTGGATCCTTAAATACCTGCGCATTATCCAAAGGACAAGTTAGGTTTTTATTCACACAAGAGATAGCCGCATCGACAGATGGGGCCCCCCATTTCTTGGTGAAACTTTCCTCCATAGGATAATGCATAGAAAACCTCTTGGGAGGAGTAAACAGCTTATCGGGATGTCCCCAATCCTCATACATCAAGTCACCCATTAAAGGATGAATTGGGAAGGAACAAGCAGTCTGTGGGGCTTTCCTGACTCCCAGGGAAGAGACAGAGGATGTAGCGACTTCAGCAGCAGGCATTCTGAACGTGGTATGCACCAATTCAGTATAATACTGCACCTGCTTTCTGAGTGCCTGGGAGGAGGGGACTAACTCCTCTTCCTCTGACTCATCCGACTGCTCATGATCCCTATCCAAAGATAGGGATCTCTCCTCATTTTCAGAGCAACTGTCTGAGAGAGGGATTTCAGCAGAGGGAGGGGATCTACCCCTTTTTCTGCTATCTTTTAGGGAAGCAGAAATAAAATTCATTATCCTCCCTTCAAAACCCTCCAATGTAGCCCTAAGGGAGTCCTCAGTGACATAGACCGGGGCTGCGACATTAGGAGAGGCTGCAAAGCCTGAAAGGGGCACTGACTCGTCTTGAGATGCAGGCTCCAGTCTTGCAGAGGGGGATGGTAATTTGCATGCACTTTTGGAACCCCTGGACCTAGGCGGTGATTTGCCAGTGCTTTTATTACCTGCCCCTGAAACCCTCTTACGAGGAGACATAGTACTGAGCTACAAAGCAGAGGTACTAGTACAAATGCAATCACTTGTTGTGCTTAAAGTCTCACAATAAATCAATATATGCTTAAACTGCACAACCTGATGCTGAGTAGGTGTCTTAAGGTTTGCCTGGATCCAATCCCACGGATGCTTACAGCCCACAGCTCCTGTGTCTCACGTTACAGTCCCCTGACGCTCTGGGCTTTTTAAAACGGCCGTTTGGCGCCTGCACTACAGCATTGAGCACACTAATCGTGCACAGCTGGCAACCACACCCCCCCCTCCTCCATTAGGCCGGGAGCGCGCCCGGCACGCGTGCACGCGCCCGGCACGCGTGCACGCGCCCGCGCGCGTGCACGAGGACCGCGGGATCCGGGGGGGGGAGGAGAACCCAAAGGGAGCAACGTGGGACCCCTGACCTGCGTGGGACCCCTTTTTTACTTTAACTGTGGCAGGAACTGTAAGGAGACGTGAGTAGCTGGAAGAACCAGGCTTTCACTGAGCGTGTTTGTATTGAAAGGCATGTAAGTATGCATCAGGCTGCTCTTACTCCCTCAAGTGGTGGAAACCAGGTAAGACATACAACTACTCACAATGAAGAAATCCATTCATATATTTAAAATATATAGGATGACTTCCCTTACCTGTTCCCCGCCGCAGGAATTGCTGATCTCAGACCAATTCCAGCCTTCACCCATCACGGCGGGTATTGTTAGCCAACCTTCAGGCGTATCTGGGGTTCTTACGAAAAGATCCTCCTACCTGGGCCATGTAAAAAGCTCTGCCAGAAACTTACGGGCGCCCTGAGTCAACAGTACCCCAAGTCTGGTTGTCCCAGAGCCCAGTCTTCCAATGGAGAGGACTTACAGGCAGAACTTCGTTTCTGCGGCAGACGAGGCCCGGGTACCATACCATCTTGGGAGTCAAATATCGGCCCGAGGTATGGATCCGGTTTGTTATAGCCCTTCGGCCCTCGCCGGGACCCGCATAGAGCTAAGTTTTACGTGACCATCGACCAGACACTGGCGAAAAAACTGAGGTGCCTCCCAAATGGGAGGGGTTATATAGGGGAGGAATTCTCTTTAATTGGGGTCAACCAGTGTCCAATCACCAGAGGTGCCTATATAACCCACTATGTAATGAAGCTCCTGTGTCCCGTGATGTATGATCAAGAAAATGTGTTTTTTTTTAAATTGTCGCTCCTTTTTTGTTCATAGCGCAAAAAATAAAAACCGCAGGGGTGATAAAATACCACCAAAAAAAAGCTCTATTTATGGGGAAAAAAGAACGTCAATTTTATTTGGGAGCCACGTCGCATGACCGTGCAATTGTCAGTTAAAGCGACGCAGTGCCGAATCGCAAAAAGTGCTCTGGTCTTAAGCCAGCTAAAATGGTCCGGTCTGAAAGCGGATATACACATATATACAATGGAGTACCACTTGAACATAACCTGAAAGGATAAGCAGAGGTTAAAGTGGTGTTCCACACACCAAAAAAAAAAAAAAAAAATGCTTAAAATTCATTAACAAAAATAAAATAAAAACATTTGGAAACAAAAAAAATAAAAACTCAACTCTAAATGGCTGTTGCTAGGGGGTCCCTCATAGTCTGCCTCCTTCAGTGCCTGGGCACCTGATATCACTTCCCCTCGGTGCAGGAAGGGCTCAGCTCAGCCCCCTCCCTTCTGACAGTCATCTGGGACATGTGACTGGTCCCAGATGACTGCGTGGCCAATCACGGTGTGCGGCGCCGCTCGTGCATTCGCAGTGGGTGCCCGGCTGTGAAGCCACAGCCGGGTGCCCACAGTTGCAATGACGGCGCTGCCGAGTGGATCGAGCGGAGCTTTGACCCCCCCCCCTGCATTGCTGGACCCTGGGACAGGTAAGTGTCCGATTATTAAAAGTCAGCAGCTGCAGTACTTGTAGCTGCTGACTTTTTTTTTTTATGGATATTCCTCTTTAAGTAGCAATTCTGACAATACTTCTAGAAAGAGAAACCTTTACAATCACTTTAAGTTTCACCTTTACAAAAAAAAATAAAAAAAGCACACTATGCTGTCCCATATGGATATGGTAGCATAATGGGCTAAACCTACCCACCGGTCAGGGCTCCCTTTTAGTTTAACTGTTTGAAGACCAGCCACCGCCATTATACTGCAGCAGGTTGGCACGGCTGCTTGAATCGCTGTAGTTGTACGTCGGCTGCTTTAAGAGCGTTAGAGGGGCCTGCGGGGATTTGTCCGTTTACATTGACAGATCCTTGCGGGCCCCCTACCTCTCTTAAAACGTTAGGGGGACCGCATTCTGTTAGGGGAGTACAGGGAGATCTGCTGTTCCTAGTGATCAGGAACAGCAATCTGTCTCTTCTCCTAGTCAGTCCCCTCCCCCCACAGTTAGAAACACCTCCAGGGAACACACTGAACCCCTTGATCGCCCCCTAGTGTTAACCCCTTCCCTGCCAGTGACAAACATACAGTAATCAGTGGCTGTTTTTAGCTCTGATTGCTGTATAAATGTCAATGGTCCCAAAAAAGTGTCAAAAGTGTCCGATCTGTCCCCCGCAATGTCGCAGTCCTTCTAAAAATCGTTGATCACCGCCATTACTAGTAGAAAAAAATTTTTTTATAATAAAAATGACATAAATCTATCCCCTATTTTGAAAATGCTAGAACTTTTGCGCAAACCAATCAATATACGCTTATTGCAATTTTTTTTTAATCAAAAATATGTAGAAGAATATATATTTCGGCTTAAACTGATGAGGACATTTTTTATTTTATTTTTTAAGATATTTATTATAGCAAAAATTAAAATATATTGTTTTTATTCTTTTCAACATTTTTGCTCTTTTTTTTGTTTATAGCGCAAAATAAAAACCACAGAGGGGATCAAATACCACCAAAAGAAAGCTCAATTTGTGGGAAAATAAGGACGTCGATTTTGTTTGGGTGCAGCGCCGCACAACCGCGCAATTGTCAGTTAAAGCGACGCAGTGCCATATCGCAAAAAATGGCCCGGTCAGGAAATGGGTAAATCCTTCCGGGGCTGAAGTGGTTAAAGAACGTAGTCCAAAACTGTATTTTAAAGAAGCCTTCCTAAAATATTCTGCAGCCCGCGATGGCTTCATCCTGAATCATTGCACCCGCTGGGACCAGTGCCCCCTAGTGCCAAGGGAGGGAGCGCAGTAATGTTATTTCAGACCGCCCATGCACTCTCTTCTGTCGCAGCCGCTGAGCTCATTATAGGCGATAGGAGAGAGAGTACACACAGTGCAGCCCAAAATAACAGGACAGCACTTCTCTCCTTTGGCACTAGGGGGCTCTGGTATAATCTAAGGGCCCAATCACACCATTTGCATTGGACTGAGCTATGCAACCTTGCCCTGCCCTATTTGCTTTGGAGCAGGGCTTTTTTTTCCTCAGAGAATAGGTGCAGAAACTCCCCCTATCTGAGCCCCCCTCTTTTTCTACGCCCCCTACCCACCTCCAAGGACCATTCATTGCTTCCGCCCCCTACCCACCTCCCAGTACCGCCCTTTTACAGAATACAGAACCAAGCATCACGTTGTTGTGCTAAATAATTTGTATGGAATATGGTAATGATAACAAGAAAAGCAGTGCAATAGATCCCCTGTAGCCAGTAACAATGGGGGGCCCCCCATCAGCAACAATAGATCCCCCTAACAACAATGAACATAGGTAGTCTGTTGGTAGAGAAAATGATGCTCATGTCCCTAATTGCTACATAACAAGACCAAACCCTCTATATAAGATTTTAAAGGGCAAAGAGGATACATGTACGTAAAATCAATATAGACTTTATTCGTTCAGATTAAAAGAAGTATGAAAAGTTAAAACAGAAAACGAATGCAGTCATATAACATATTAATCTTGAGTATCCATGGGAACCACACAGTTCTGTCGACTGGTGAGTCGTGGCGACAGACACTCCCTACGCATTTCGAGAAATGTGTTTCTATGATCTTCTTCAGGGATAAGTGCTTATCAAATGACATTTGTCTGGAACAAGAGAAAATATTATTGAGTAGCAAGAACAAAAATATATCCAAAACAACATAACCATCATCATATTTATGTATATTTTTTCTTGTTACTCAATAATATTTTTTCTTGTTCTAGACAAATTTAATTTGATAACCACTTAGCCCTGAAGAAGATCATAGAAACAATTTTGACGAAACGCGTTGGGTGTTTCTGTCGACAGGACTTGAAATGTGGTTCTCATGTATACTCACGATTAACATGTTATATGCATTCATTTTCTGTTTTAACTTTTCATACCTCTGAACAAATAAAGTTGATATTGATTTTACGTATATATTACGCCCTTTAAAATCCCATATAGAGGGTTTTCCCTAACAATGAACCACCCGCAACAAAAACTCCCCCCCCCCCCCCCCAGCAACAATAGACTTCCAGCAGCAAGCAAGATCTCCCCACAGCCAACATCAATAGGCTCTCCATCAGCCAGCAACTATAAATCTCTCCCAGCAACAACTGACCCCCCCCCCCCAGCAATATAAGACCCCCCCAGCAACAGTAGGTTTCCCACCAGCAATAATAGACTTCCTCAACAATAATACAGCCCCCCCTGCAAAAATAGATCCCCTCCAGCTAGAATAGATTCTCCATCAGCCAGCAACTATAAATCTCTCCCAGCAACAACTACCCCCCCTAACAATATAAGACCCACCCCCCAGCAACAGTAGGTCCCCCACCAGCAACAATAGACTTCCTCAACAATAATACACCCCCCTGCAAAAATAGATCCTCTCCAGCTAGAATAGATTCTCCGTCAGCCAGCAACAACTGACCCCCCCCCCCCCCCCAGCAACAGTAGGTCCCCCACCAGCAACAATAGACTTCCTCAACAATAATACACCCCCCCTGCAAAAATAGATCCTCTCCAGCTAGAATAGATTCTCCATCAGCCAGCAACAACTGACCCCCCCCCAGCAACAGTAGGCCCCCCACCAGAAACAATAGATTTCCTCAACAATAATACACCCCCCTGCAAAAATAGACCCCCTGCAGCTTGAATAGATTCTCCATCAGCCAGCAACTTTAGATCTCTCCCAGAAACAACTGACCCCTCCAACAATATAAGACCCACCCCCCAGCAGCAGTAGGTCCCCCACCAGCAGCAATAGATTTCCTTAACGGATAATACACCCCCCTGCAAAAATAGATCCCCTCCAGATAGAATAGATTCTCCATAAGCCAGCAACAACTGACCCTCCCCCCGCAATATAAGACCCCCCAGCAACAGTAGGTCCCCCACCAGCAACAATAGATCCCCTCAACAATAATACACTCCCCTGCAAAAATAGATCCCCTCCAGCTTGAATAGATTCTCCGTCAGCCAACAACTATAGATCTCTCCCAGCAACAACTGACCCCCCCAGCAATATAAGATGCACCCTCCCCCCAGTAACAGTAGGTCCCCCACCAGCAACAATAGAACAATAGACTTCCTCAACAATGAATAGATTCTCCATCAGCCAGCAACAATAGACTTCCTCAACAATAATAGACCCCCCTGCAAGAAATAGATCCCCTCCAGCTAAAATAGATTCGCATCAGCCAGCAACAATAGATCTCTCCCAGCAACAACTGACCCCCCCAGCAGTATAAGACCCACCCCCATCAACAGTAGGCCCCCCACCAGCAACAATAGATTTCCTCAATGATAATAGACCCCCCTGCAAAAATAGATCCCCTCCAGCTAGAATAGATTCTCTATCAGCAATAGACCCCATAGCACACCCCAGCACCCCTTGCTATTACATACATTCTGTGCTGGAGGCCTGTGCCTAAATTGTTGAAAACATTAGATTTTGAAAAAAAATTATTGGTTATGTTTTATAGCAGAAAGTAAAAACATTTTTTATTTTTTTTCAAAATTGTCAAGTTTTTTTGTTTTTGTTTATAGCGCAAAAAATAAAAACCGCAGAGGTGATCAAATACCACCAAAAGAAAGCTCTATTTGTGGGGGAAAAGGATACCAATTTTATTTGGGTACGGTGTCGCACGACCGCGCAATTGGCAATTAAAGTAGCCGTATCGTAAAAAATGGCCTGGTCGTGAAGGGGGTAAATCTTCCTCCCTAAAAACTATGAGGGACAATTCAATAAATAAATGAATATATATATATATATATATATATATATATATATATATATATATATATATATTAAAGCATTTGTAAACTTAAGAGCAAACAAGTAGTATATTGCAGCTTACCCGTCCCTGGATGTGAGGCCACTGGATTCGTTTTCTTTTTTAGGCTTTTTGCCTTTATTTTCACCTGCCAGGAACAAACTTCCTATCCTAGGCTGACATTTTACTGCATTTAAAGAGGAACAGTGTTGTCACCCCAGAACAGGGCTATAATAACCTCATGGAGGTTGCAAGATTTCTGGCAGGATCAATAGGTATTTTTTGCACTAATCCAGTGGTCTACAAACTGCGGCCCCAGGGGTCGGATTGCTTACTTTTATCCAGCCCTTGGAGCAATATTTCATCCTCTGTCACCAACACTGGGGCATAATTTCCCCACACTGATACCAATGAACAGGCACAGTTCCCAGCCAGTGACACCAACGATTAAGCACAGTCCCTGCCAGTGACACCAAAGTGACACCAACGCTTGAGCATGGTTCCTGCCAGTGACACCAACGCTTGAGCACGGTTCCTGCCAGTGACACCAATGATGGGGCACAATTCCTCTCACTGACGTCAAAAATGGGGCATTGTTTCCTCCTACTGATGTAAGGGCATTTTCTTCTTCCGGTGGTCACAGTATGGTCCCCCTAAAGTCTGGGAGAAGGTAAACTGGTCCTTTGTTTAGAAAGTTTGGAGACTCCTGCACTAATCAACCAGATTTAAAAAAAAATGCTTTTAATGGGATATTTAACAAACCAAAAGGAAGCAGATAGGAGAAGGTCATTGTTAGGGTTTGCATGCACTTTAAATAAAAAATCCTCAAAATGTATGTATATATTTCATATAAATTCCATAACTTTTTCAGTTACCATTACATTCCTCTCTATAGCTTAAATATACTTAGCAACAGTAATACGTTTTTTTTTTTTTCAAATTAATTTTTATTAAACTATTAAAATTGAAAAGTATTTGGCCTAAACATATTTCACGGGTCACATACACATTATTGCTGCTGGATACTTTGCACAGTTGTTGGAATCCCTGCAAGGCGGCAGCAGTTACTGGCCTCTCCTAAATAGTCCTTCACTTGCCGGTAGCCGAAGACCATAATACACGAGCTTATGGAATAGTAAATAGAGGACAAAATCCCATATGATGCGGAGAGCATGGTGCCCCCAAAGTCATCTTCCATCACCCCAGACACAATCAGCAGCCAAACCAGGTCACTCGAAATCCAGCAGACGACATAAAGAGATAGAAGAGACAGCAATATCTTCGTGGCCTGGGCTGTATGCCTGTTCCAGCCACGGCTGAAGGTCATCGAGTCCCTCACTTGTCTCCGGTGTCTACAGATAAGGTCAATGGTAAATCCATTCAGTAGAATGACAAGGGTAATGAGCAAAAAGTCCACACTCACCGTGGCATAAGTCAGAATCCTCACCATTCTGTTTTGGGATGGCCCAATGCAGTTGGTGCTTGTCATCATGGAGTTGCTCTTATTAAGAACCCCTGTCGACTCTTTGTAGAGGAGATAAGGGACATGGTAGATGATGCTGATGACCCAGCAGCTGGCGAGTGACCAGTTGACATACTGGGCTTGATGGTGATAGATGAACTTCCACCAACGGTGACCAGGCCTCCTTATTTTGAGGAGGTGAAGGAAACTCAAGTTCTCCACTGACCAAATGCTGATCAAGCGCAGAGTGTGATAAAAATAAAGCAGAATCTTACAGCCCAGGGATCCGAAAACCTTGGCGTTGAAGAAAAGGAGCAGTCCGGGGATCTCCTTGTAAAAACACAACAAGAGGTTGACCGCTGCCATGTTAACAATGATTTTGTCCAAAGGCTGGAAGACTCTGTTTTTGACAGCATTGCTAACAAAAGCAAAAATAAGAACTAAGTTTGCCACAGTGCCAATAACAGCAGAAAAATAAATGATAAGAGAGACAATATCTGGAATACTTAATAGCATAGTTTGTAAGCTCCTCTGTCTCTTTGCCTCGGCTTGTCTCTTCTGGTCCACCTTACATCTCCGGCAGTAGGACTTCTAATGAACGCCACTCTCATGCTTTTGATTAAATAATGTTGCACCTGGACAGCTGGATTCCTCTTAAGGTCTCCTCCAGTGAGAACAGAAGGTGTGATTTCTTTATCAGAATTGCCATGGTAGCATTTATTTCCACTGTGATAACTAGAACATCCTGCGGAGCAGTTAGGCTACTCAGATCTTGTGTGTGCTGATGTTGTAATATGTCAGTGGACAGAAACATTAATGGCATACTACTACAACCAACAAAGCCAAAGAACTGCAGTCCTGATGCACCCACGAGATTAAAGAAAAAAAAAATTGTAAAAAAAAAAAAAAAAACAGACCCCCCCCCCCCAAAAAAAAACACATAGCTACACACCACCTGTTAAGATATGAGATATCTGTCACCGGGTACCCCCACATTTAAACCACGCATAACGTATCAGTAAAACACTTTATGAAGAAACTATCTAGATGATATGTGCCATGCATAATTCTGGATTAGCCCTATTCCATCAAGTCTTCAAATTAAGCATTTGAAGATAGCTCTTTATATAAATATACATAGAGCCTGCTGTGCAAGCTCCTTCAGTTGGCTGCCTATCAACAGGGCTGGACTGGGACAGAAATTTGGCCCTGGACTTCATCCAGACCGGCCCACTTACATTTTGAGTGTCCCATCAGCACTCCCTTACAACAGAGTGTCCCGCCACCAGCCCCCTTACAACAGAGTGTCCCATCAGCACCCCTTACATCAGAGTGTCCCATTACGAGCCCCCTTACATCAGAGTGTCCCATTACGAGACCCTTCCCATCAGCACCCCCTTACGTCAGAGTGTCCCATGAGCAGCCCCCTTACATCAGAATATCCCATCAGCAACCCCTTACATCAGAGTGGCCCATCACCAGCCCCCTTACATCAGAGTGGCCCACTGAGCCATCGGCCCACCGGGAAAATTCCCGGTAGTCCCAATGGCCAGTACATGCCTGCCTATCAATCTTATTACTGTAGCACTAACCCCCGAAGGAGCAGCTGAATTTTTCTGGGCTTACCAATTACCTCCGCTGGCTGGTACTAGTTGTCCTTGTCTAGGGGTTCTCAGGGTTGATAACCCAGTAACGGTAGAGACCGACACTTGCATTTCTTGTTAGGATTTTTATTTTTGCATAAAACGGTTAAACAAACTCAGTCTCTAAGTTGGGAATAGAGGGTATCAGGGTAGAATTAAGCTCAGGTGCTCGGAACTGCTGACTTTAATAAAAAGTCTCTCTCTGTACATCATCCAGGGAACAGCCACTCGCAACTGGATTCTTTAACTGTTGGATAAATCCTTAAGTTTTGGGTTTAGCAGCCAACAGGTAATTTTAGCTTTCAAAGTCTCGGACTTGGTTGGAAACTTGGAAACTTACAACTGGAAGGGTAGAAGTAGGAACTTTTCTTACTGTACCAGAATCTTTCAGCCGGTCCGGCAATACCGAAAGAATTGTGGATTCAATCAATGTCCATGGTAGCTCAGCTTCCAGACTCTTACTGAGCAGCCAGCCTTGTGCGTGGCTCTCTTACCGAAGACTCCTCCCCTGGTCGCATGTAGAGTTGCTGTGCCTCTCCAAACCCGAGATGGCACCGGAACACCTTAGAATCCTCCTTCCAGTTACTGGGCCTCGAACTAGCCAGTTCTGAGGCTCGAATACGGATGGATCCGCACCCCAGGCCATGAGGGCCCCTGGGGGCTGGTCAGGAGGACCAGGACCATGGAGTCAGCAACAACTTCTGGACTGGAACCCCCGAACCACATGATTTCGGCACCTTATGTACCCCTTCCCTGATTACGTAGTGAGACAAACTCCCACTGATTGGTTCCGAGATAGAGATTGGTACCCAATGCGTCCAACCAGGCTGTGTTCACCAGCCTCCCACAGGTGTAAAACCCCACCTATGACCAGACAGAACTTCTATACAGCCCAGCCAAACTTATGCCAAAGTACAATTTAGCACAATTATCCCCAAAACTCATTACAGCTTTGGGCAAAAAACTAAATTTAACATATAGCGCGTACTCATTAGGAGTATCGGCGCTACATTACAGGAGGTGACTGCGACATTGTGTCAATCTCTCTGCTTTTATCAGCGAGATTGACACCTTGGGAGCCAGCGCCGAGCTGGCTCGCTCATCGAGAAAGGAAAAATTAGTTTTTTCCTTTCCCAATAAGCGACAAGCATTGCTGACATTGAGGCCGGGTTGACACTGGTGCGGGGATCTGACTTGGATCCCCACCAATACCAGGCACTGTGTTTAGTATGAATCATGAGGGGGAATTCCACGGCAAATTTTAAATAAAAAAACGGCATGGGTTCCCCTTCAAGAGCCCTCTGATTCCTCTTGTACCAAATTGTAATGTAACTGTAATGTCTGCCCTCATGTTGCTCGTTTCGGCCAGGCTGCGTGCTCGGATAAGGGTCTGGTATGGATTTTGGGGGGACCCCCATGCTGTTTTTTCAGTGTAGGGGATTCCCCTTAAAATCCATACCAGACATAAGGGCCTGGTATGCCCCTGGAGGGGAACCCATGCCAGGTTTACTATTAGAGAGGCGACATTGTCGCTTCTTTCTTGCGCTGGCTGCAATAGGAAAATGTGACATTTTCCTGTTGCAGCCAGCGCGAGATGTACAGTACCCTGTCGCTGAGAACCAGCGCGATGGTATTGTGCTGGAAACACATTCTCACGGTCAGTTACTGTATATAGGCAACCTAATGGTAAACTTAAGGAGCTTGCATGGCTGGCCAACAACACTGCTGCTTCTTCAGCTGGCCATTGGGATACCTTTCAACCCTATCAGTTAGGCCAGGGGTGCCCAACCTTTTGAAGAGCAAGGGCCACTTAAGCGACTTGGTAACCGGTCACGAGCCACAATGAGCAGAGCAGTCGGATGACAGGTCCATGCAGAGTGGGCACGGACACAGCGCACTCTACTCTATGGGTCCTCTGATCTGACCTGCCCTAACAGAAGGGGATTGACCCCCTTCTGTTTTTTTTGTTTTTTTTTAGCAAATCAGATTGGAGGTAGGCAGGTGTAAAAGGACACAAATCTGTTTACATCTGCCGTTACATAGAGGTAAATAGAGGGTTCGATTGAGTTGGACCAATTGTGTGAAAGGGGCCTTTCATACTAATGCAACGCAGTGCACCTGTGTCTTTCCTGCGGGTTAGCTACACTTTGCCATATACTTCTATTATATATTGCAGGTGCGGTGCACTTTCTGAAAGCTCACAGGTAATAACAGAAGTCTATGCCTCAGTGCAGGTAACCTGAAGGTGCACTGCACCTGCGGATCAGTTTGAAAGCAGCCCCGTAACCACTGCACAGATATGCCCATATATACACTGCAACTTTAGTAATAAACTGACCTTTAATAACAGTCTTCCATTCAGGTATCGCCCGCTGTTGCTGTCCCCAGCAGAGTGCATTTGGTATCACTCCGCCTGTGGCAAGAGACAGCGCCATACAGGAAGCATCAGCTTACACAGCTCTGCTCCACAGCTGCTTGCTTTGCCGGCTTCATTAACAACACAGATGCTCTGGGATGGTGGGTCTGCATAGGGTTGCCACCTGTCCAGGATTCACCCGGACAGTTCGAGTTTGGAAACTTGTGTCCGGGTTTCAGGCAGATTATTTAGACTGAAAGGTGTTTTACGGAGTCACTTAAATGGACTGAAATCTCGTCTCCTTGTCTCTCTCCCTTTTCTTTGGACTGTTCATGTTTTTTAATTAATTTTTTCTGCACCATTTGTGGTCATATTAATTTCTTTTTTGTAAACAGGATATATTATGTTATATTAGTATTCTGGCACTATATAAGTTCTAGCGCGGCTTTTCTTTTGAATTATTGTATATTGTGTGTGTCTCACATTATGTTGCGGCAAGAATTTATTATTATTTAATTTTCTGTTTCACTGGCACAGGATTTTTAAGTATTCTAGTATTTTTTTGACAGCACTGTTTTCCAATGGTTTTTAGATTATTTAGACTAACTGAGATAGTCACGCAAAAATCTGTTGCCGTCCGGGAGCTGTGGGCCGCTGTCTAGGGGCAGGTTTGGCATCACTGGGGGGCGGGGGGAGGGTGGTGTGGGGCGATAATGTCAGCAAGAGCAGTTTGGCCACACCCACTGTTCGCAGCAGTGCGCTGCATTATCACTTTCCTTGGGACAGCCAAAGGTGTCCCGGGTCTTTTGTAAACCTATAGTGTATACTATAGAAAAAAAAGGTGCCCGGTAAAGTGTTTGGGTTTGGCTTGAAGAAAAGGTGGCAACCCTAGGTCTGCAACTCATGATCTGTGCTTGCCAATCTGCCATCCCACAGAAGGAGGTCACGGGCCACATCAGAGGGCTCCGCGGGCCACATGTGGCCCCCGGGCCACTGGTTGGGCACCCCTGAGTTAGGCAGTCTAAAAAAGTAAACTGAAGTAGCTTGCATGGCTGGCTGATAATGCTGCTGTTCCTTCAGTTGGCTGTTGGGCTGCCTATCAATCCTATCAGATAGGCATCATAATGATCAACCAATGGAGCTTGCACGGCTAGCTGACAAAGCTGCTGCTCCTTCCATTGGCCGTTGAGCTGTCAATCAGTCCTATCAAATAGGTAGCCTAATTGTCAAGTGAGGGAACTTGCATGGCTGGCTGACAATGCTGCTGCTCCTTCAGTTGGCCAAAGGCTACCTATCAATCCTATAATATAGGCAACCTAATTGTCAACTGAAGGAGCTTGCTCAGCTGAGTGACAATGCTGCTGCTCTATTCGATTGACCTCTGGACTGCCTATTAATCCTATCAGATTGGCAGCCTAATTTTCAATGGAAAGAGCTAGCTACGGCTGCCGGCTGGCTAACAATCTACAACAGTATCAGTCTACAACAACTATTACTGGCAGAATCTCCATGAAAGTATATTTGCAATATATTCACAAAAATGATTTGCTCAAGAAAACTTGTATACAGCACATTTTTTCAATCTTCTAAACCCAGGGGAACATTTGAAATAATTTTCAGGTCTCAGAGACCTACTGCTAAAACCAATTCATCAGGGGTCAATAAAATGCCCCTTACATTCAGTAGTCAGTGAGAAGAATGCCCCACCTACAGTGGTGGTCAGAATTGCACCCTTACAGATAACTAAAATGATCATTGGTGTCATGTTGCTGGTTCTGCCAAGTGGCATTGGCCCTGGATCTACAGTATACACATACACAATATCTCACAAAAGTGAGTACACCCCTCACATTTTTGTAGATATTTTATTCTATCTTTCCATGTAACAACACTGAAGAAATGAAACTTTGCTCCAACGTAAAGTAGTGAGTGTACAGCTTGTATAACAGTGTAAATTTTCTGTCCCCTTCAAATAACTCAACACACAGCCATTAATGTCTAAACCACTGGCTACAAAAGTGGGTACACCCCTAAGTGAAAATGTCCAAATTGGACCCAAATGGTCAAACTTTTCTGTGGCCACCATTACTTCCCAGCACTGCCTTAACCCTCTTGGGCATGGGGTTCACCAGAGCTTCACAGGTTGCCACTGGAGTCCTCTTCCACTCCTCCATGACGACATCACAGAGCTGGTGGATGTTAGAGACCTTGCGCTCTTCCACTTTCCTTTGAGAATGCCCCACAGATGCTCAACAGGGTTTAGGTCTGGAGAAATGCTTGGCCAGTCCATTACCTTTACCCTCAGATTCTTTAGCAAGGCAGTGGTCATCTTGGAGGTGTGTTTGGGGTAGTTATGTTGGAATACTGCCCTGCGGCCCAGTCTCCGAAGGGAAGGGATCATGCTTTGCTTCAGTATGTCACAGTACATGTTGGCATTCATGGTTCCCTCAATGAACTGTAGCTCCCCAGTTCTGGCAGCACTCATGCAGCCCCAGACCATGACACTCCCACCACCATGCCTGACTGTAGGCAACACACACTTGTCTTTGTACTCCTCACCTGGTTGCCGCCACACACACTTGACACCACCTGAACCAAATAAGTTTATCTTGGTCTCATCAGACCACAGGACATGGTTCCAGTAATCCATTTCCTTAGTCTGCTTGTCTTCAGAAAACTGTTTGCAGGCTTTGTTGTGCATCTTTAGAAGAGGCTTCCTTCTGGAATGATGGCCATGCAGACCAATTTGATACAGCATGTGGCATATGGTCTGAGCACTGACAGGCTGACCCCCCACCCCTTCATCCTCTGCAGCAATGCTGGCAGCACTCATACATCTATTTCTGAAGGACAACCTCTGGATATGACGCTGAGCATGTGCACTCAACTTTTTTTGGTCGACCATGGCAAAGCCTGTTCTGAGTGGAACCTGTCCTGTTAAACCGCTGTATGGTCTTGGCCACCGCGCTGCAGCTCAGTTTCAGGGTCTTGGCAATATTCCTGTAGCCTAGGCCATCTTTACGTAGAGCAACATTTCTTTTTTTCAGATCCTCAGAGAGTTCTTTTGCCATGAGGTGCTATGTTGAACTTCCAGTGACCAGTATAAGAGCGTGAGAGTGATAACACCAAATTTAACACACCTGCTCCCCATTCACACCTGAGACCTTGTAACACTACACATGACACCAGGGAGGGAAAATGGCTAATTGGGCCCAATTTGGACATTTTCACTTAGGGGTGTACTCACTTTTGTTGCAAGCGGTTTAGACATTAATGGCTGTGTGTTCAGTTATTTTGAGGGGACAGCAAATTTACACTGTTATACAAGCTGTACAGTCACTACATTACATTGTAGCAAAGTGTCATTTCTTCAGTGTTGTCACATGAAAGGGTATAATAAAATATTTACAAAAATGTCAGGGGTGTACTCACTTTTGTGAGATATAGTATAGTCATTATTACATTTTTGATCCAAATAGGCAAAGTGACAGCGTCTTTTTAACCGCTTCAGCCCCGGAAGATTTTACCCCCTCCCTGACCACAGCACTTTTTGTGATTTGCGTCGCTTTAACTGACAATTACGCGGTCGTGCGACGTTGCACCCAAACAAAATTTACATCCTTTTTTTCCCCACACAAATAGAGCTTTCTTTTGGTGGTATTTGATCGCCTCTGCGATTTTTTTTATTTTTTTTTGCACTATAAACAAACAAAAAGCAACAATTTAAAAAAAAAAAACGCAATATTTTATACGTTTTGCTATAATAAATATCCCCAAAAATATATATAAAAAAAAAACTTGTACACAACAATGTCAAAAAGAGGCTCAGTCCTTAATAAAACTGATATTGGTGCATCCCTAGTTTGTATTGTATATGACGCATACGACTTACAGGCATACGACTTATGACTTACAGGCTTGTCCACAGTTCATAGAACACACTAATGAGCTCATCTCCCCATCACTCTGCTCTCTCCCCCTATCGGCATAGTCCTTGCACTGCAGCTCCCCGTTTGGCTGCTTCTTCCTCCCTCTCTCTGAACTCAGCTGTACAACAAACTGCAAAAGGATGATACTAGGTCAAATTCAGGTACTTGCATTTAAAATATAAATTTAATGATGTATTAATTATTACAGAGCGGCATTAATGTATGTTGTTTAAAGTCTTAAAAATAGAATGAAATATGTAAATGACCAAAAAAAACAAAACAACATGGACGTGTAGATGTAGTTAATGTATACATACTATATGCTGTCATTGCGGGGGGAGGCAAGTGTCTCCTTAGACAGGAACTCCTCCATCCACATTGGTGCGGTGTGTAGCCAGGCACTGGAGAGCCTGAGAATACCCAGCTGGCTGACGCATTAAGATAAAGTCCAATCTATAGTATTTGTACACATCGGAGGTGTGTAAACACGGCCCCATTCATTAGCTGGAGGCACAGTATAAGGACACACTTATGAGCCATTACCAGGACACTTTCAACTGTCATTCTTGTCATTAGCGACGTCAATGTGTGACATTCTGCTTTCTCCAACGAATCTAGAGTAGTAATCCAAAGAGGAATTTCACTCTTCCTAACACCCCTCCAAAAATCACTGATCCCTGTCTCAAAATGAATAAATAATTAAAAAAAAAACATACTTACTAGACGATGGAGTCCAGCGTTGTCTTGGCTGAAGCAGAGCTTCAACCTTTGCTCTTCTTCTCCAGTGCAGCCATCTTGAATAGAGGGTTCATCAACCTTTGGTCTTCGAAACTTATAATAAAGACACAAACTGCATGACATGGGTTTGAACGACCACAGCAGCCATTTTATTAACAAATTAATAAATATCATAAACAGAACAATTCCAACAATACCGGTTAAACAATCTAACCAGGAGAGGGTCTTTGGGTGTTCTTGAGGCACACTTTATGACTATACTTGACCATGTCCTCAGTAGGGTTGCCACCTCATCCCTTTAAACCTGAACACATAGGAATTACACAGGTTCTGAGGCTAATTAAATGCAGATAAGTCAACAAGTGAGTTTAATTACCACCTTAATCAGCCACAGAACCCGTGTAATTTGTTCTGGTTTAAAGGGATGAGGTGGCAACTCTAGTCCTCAGCCACGCCCCATCCAGATCGAAGAAGTTGCGACACATTTTAGACTTTTCTCCGGGGGACCTAGCTTCTGGAAGAACCACCAACAACCAACCAGGTGGAAGTGCCATACCTTAGATGGGACCCCAATTCTTGTTAATCACTGACCCCCCAAAGACCCTCTGACCCTCAAACTGCTGTGACAAAAGTGCCAAATGTTAAAAATATAATTTTTTTTTTGTTATTAGAAAATGTAAAACACATAAAGTAAAGGGGGGATATACCAGAAACCCAAAATACAGGGTGGGAGGGAGGGAAAGTCTTCACGTGAGCTGAACTTTCTTGAATGACTACCCATAAACCCTTGCACTAGAACACCTTTGTGGTTCCACCATGACCATCTGACCTTCAGCCACCAACCAGGTAAGCTACACCCCCTACCACACTAACTACAGAGTTCTATAACACTTCACAGACCTGTTCCTCCCTTATACATGACGACCCTCCATCTATTCTCTCTTCTCCGGTTTGCACTTTATTGGGGATCTGATGCATGCGCAGGCACACCGCAACATGTCCGCATAGGTGCCACATCTCGCAGCTTCTTGGATGCTACGGCACACATCCCAGGAGCCAGTTTGCAGGATGTTGGCAGTACTGGCAGAGACCTGCAGCATGTCTATGCATGAAGGCAGACCGTGAGGTCATCCTTGTCTAGGCCAGGATTTAGGATTAAAAAACAAACAAAAGTGAGTTAAAAAGGAAATGGAGGCAGAAAGAACATACAAAAATGTGTAATGTTCTGTTTTGTAAAGTACGGAAGAGCTCTGGAGCCATCCTAAAACGAATTTAAAAATATCGAATTCTGGCTTTTAAAGTCAGAATTCTGTGTTTCAAAGTCAGAATTCTGAGATCAAAAACAGAATTCTGAGTCTTATGTTTAGAATAAATCTGTGATTGAAAATCAGAATTCTAAGTTTAAAAATCATAACTCTCAGATTAAAAATCTGAATTCTCAAATGAAAAAGTCAGAATTCCGAGTTTAAAAGTCAGAATTCTCGGATTAAAGAGAACCCAGTATTTTCATATGATGTTAAAACTCAGAATTCAGATTTTTAATCTCAGAATTGCAACAATTAAAGTCAGAATTCTGACTTGTAATCTTATACTGCGTACACACCATCAGAGTTTTCGTCTGAAAAATCTTGGATGGTTTTTCCAATGGAATTCCTGTCAAGCTTGGCTTGCATACACACGATCACACAAAAGTTCTCTGAACTTGCGACCACCAAGAACACGGTGACATACAACACTACGACGAGCCGAGAAAATTAATTTCAATGCTTCCGAGCATGCGTCAAATTGTTTCCGAGCATGCGCAGGAATTTTGCACGTCGGAATTGCTACAGACGATCGTAATTTCCAATCGGAACTTTTTCTTTCTGAAAAATAGAGAACCTGCTCTCAATCTTTTGCTGGCAGGAATTCCTCCAGCAAAATTTCGATGGAGCATACACACGGTCGCAATTTCCGACCAAAACCTCACATCGGACTTTTTCTGGCGGAATTTCCGATCGTGTGTACGGGGCATAAGAATTCTGACTTTAAAACTCAGAATTTTTACTTTTAGGCCCCTTTCACACTGTTGGACCGTTCAGTTCCGCCTGTCAGTTTTGACGGCGGACCTGAACGGGCGCTCCATGCTGGTCTATGAAGCGACAGATGTTAGCAGTGACATGTCCGCTGACATCCGACCCGGTCCGATCCGCCAAAAGCAGATAGATGGTCCTACGTCCGGATCCGTCACTGGCAGATTGGATCGGATGAGATCTGATGAAAACGGGCATGCTGTCCGTTTTCATCCGATCTCTCCATAGAATCCAGCGGCGCTCGACAAGCCCCTCCCCGCTCAGTGAGCAGAGAGGGACCTGTCATCCGCCGGCTCAGCGGAGATCAACGGAGAGATCTCCCGCTGAGCCGGCGGGCAGAGGCAGACTCTGTGCAAATGGATCGGCCTCGTCTGAATGAGGCCTTAACCCTCGGGATTTTTACTTTAAAACTCAGACTTATGATTTTTAAATTTCAGAATTCTGAATATTAATCTCAGAAATCTGACTGTGAAAGTCAGAATGCTGCCTTTGAATCTGAAGAGTCTGACTCCGAATTTAGACTTTTGACCTCAAAATTATGAGTTTGAAACTCTGAATTCTGAGCGCTGAGAAAATGTAGGGCTATTGTGTATATTAATAGCTAGGATTGTGTTTGTTTGAAAAAAAAAATGTTTCATTGTGCTTCTTCAAATTTTCTTGTCACTTCATTGATTTGACCCTAATAACCTATTATTGGTGTATGGCGAGCTTAAGGAGAAAAGGAACAGAAAGGGACAGAAAGGGAAAAACAAGAAGTGAAGAAGAAGCCAGGGGTGTGCTTGGTTGGTGGGCTGGACCTTGAAATGCAATTTGTGTTGAAACTCGAATTGGCTCCAAGTGGGTAGAGCTCCATGGACTGGTATGAAGGGACCAGGTGAGGGGAAATCATGTAATGGTGGGAGACTTAAACACCAGTTTTTCCATAAAGAGAACCCAGAAACTCCAAATTATATTGGTCATGAAGATAAGCCATGAGGATTTTCCATTCTTGATGTTCTCCATCAGGTCAACATCTCAGAGTGAGCAATGGTCTTGAAGTGAATGAATGACTTATATAGCGCTACCTATACGAACTGAATCGCCTCTGGGTGCTTTTTCTTGCCACCAGTGTCCATCTGCAGCTATTTATGCGGTCCTTTAACCTGTAGAGTCCCGACACACTTACAACATTGACATACACATACACATATTATGGCCAATTCTTTTTGGACAGGGTCTAATTAACCTACCAGCATGTCTTTGGAGTGTGGGAGGAAACCGGAGTACCCGGAGGAAACCCATGCAGGCACAGGGAGAACATGCAAACTCCAGGCAGGTAGTGTTGTGGTCGGGATTTGAACCAGCAACCCTATTGCTGCTAGGTGAAAGTGCTAACCACTACACCACTGTGCTGCCCCTCAGTGCTTATCTCTACAGAGAAGAGGTCCGAGTCCTTGATGGCAGGCAGGGATGGCGTGCACACAAGACTGGCGTTGAGAATCCCATGTGGCAGGAGTAGGCTATTCTTTGACACAGGCCCAAATTCCAGGCAGAAGACCTGCTCAATGTCAGAGTTTTGTGGACCATTTCTGTGAATCTGGCATTTAGAAGCAGATGTGTCTAACAGCTATACCAGCTGATGTGCCTAGGAGTGAAGTACGAGGGGAGGTGAGGAGTGAAGTCAGTGTGCAGCCATCTTCCTCTACTGCTCACTAGCGCCCCTCCTGGTTTTCCTTTCTAATTAAGTTCTTAGCTTGGTGGACAGTAGAGGACCTCCAATATCTAGGGATTATGGTGCACATGGCAGAGATCAAATATCCAGATTTTACCATAAGTACTGTAGATGGATGTCTTTACTTTTATAGTGAAAGAGCAAGCATAAGCCCATCAGGCACTTGGCCAATCAAACACTGCTGAATAACAGCTAACAAAAGAAGACTTCATCTAATAAAAAAAAATAAGCATCAGCGTATCAAGTCAGTTCATCCTATGTTTAGCTATTGAAAATTGTATGAAACATGAGCAGGATATACAAGAAGTAACTGACTTTGTCTTTCATCAGCTGCAGTCACATGCTGGCAGTAAATAAGTATTTATTCCCTATAATCACTGGCCCCATCTAGTGGCCATAATGCTCTATTTTCTCAATTTACTCTATTGTTTATGAACAAATAACATTGGACCTGGAGAGAAAATCGGCTAGTAACATTCATTCGAGTAACTGTCCTCGCTTGTACAGAACAAACACTATATTGTCCAAAGTATTGTGACACCTGCTTTTACACCCACATGAACTTTAATGGCATCCCAGTCTTAGTCTGTAGGGTTCAATATTGAGTTGGCCCACCTTTGCAGCTATAACAGCTTCAACTCTTCTGGGAAGGCCGTCCACAAGTGCCTTGATGCGATTCAGTTTGCTTTGTGCGCTATACAAATTTTTCATTCATTCATTCATTCACAAGGCTTAAGAGTGTGTCTATGGGAATGTTTCAGCATTCTTCCAGAAGAGCATTTGTGAGGTCAGACTCTGATGTTGGAACGAGAAGGCCTGGCTCGCAGTCTCCGCTGTAATCCATCCCAAAGGTGTTCTATCGGGTTGAGGTCAGGTCTCTGTGCAGGCCAGTCAAGTTCCTCCACCCCAAACTCACTCATCCATGTCTTTATGACACTATTGCTGTGTACTGTGAATTTATTCATACAAACTTGAAGGTTGCCCAAAGGTCTAATTATTAATTGTAGAACATTGAAATGCTGCAGCTATGAGTTCTTGTGGGGAACAATATTTGCTGTTTTATTATTCTTTCACAAGCCTAATGCTGTTAGTTTTCTGCTACAAACCATTAGAGCACAATGTTATCAATACTAACAATAATGACCAATAAATTATTATTATTATTAATTTATTGCAGTGCACCAAGTAAGCACTAGAGGGTAGTATACTACAATCTTTATAAAGTATAGACCAGGGGTAGGCAGCCTTTGAGAAGTGGAGATCTACCTGAACAACATAAAAGAGATCAAATATCATATTAAAAAAAAAAAACTATATTAGCTAGGAAAGCCCAAATAAAAAGTAAGGATGGCATGGAGAAAACTTAGAAACATATAATAAAACAAATGTCACTAGACATGTGTAATTTGTTTTGTTCCAAATTAGTTTTACGGAATTTCAACAAATTTGTTAATTCCGATATTTCCCGTTTAACACATTTTTCAGAATATTCTTAAATTCGAAAACCTGAAAACAGGAAAATCTGAAATAATAACTAATAACAATAATAATAATAATAAAATAATAATAACTAATAACAATAATAATAATAATAAAATAATAATAACTAATAACAATAATAATAATAATAAAATAATAATAACTAATAACAAATTAACTAATACTAACTATTAAATTATAGGTATTGGAATTTCCTTTCAAATTTGGCTGTTAGTGAACGTAACGAAAACAGATATATCTGAAGTTACGAATTATCCGAAATAACGAATGCGAATAGTTATTATTAGTTCTTTATTCTTTTGAATTTTGGGATTTTTGAAATTACAAATTTTTTAATTTATGATTTGCGATCATACTGAATGACCTGGAAAAAAAAAAAAGTGAAACGAAAACTAAAACGAATGCGAATTTTTTTTTTTTAAGAATATTATTGCTATTTTTTTTTTTTAGGGTGGCCCTCCACTTTAAGACTGATGCAGGAGTCCATCACAAAGGGAGGACAACTGGTACTGCAGGCTTAACTAGTCCCAAGCCCGGCTGGCCTCCATTCTGGTCTGGTTGTCTGTTCCTGCGTGACTGGCTGGGTTCTGGTCAGTGTAAAATTGACATAAAAACTGAATGCAATGATTTGCAAATTTCATAAACCCATAATTTATCGGCAATAGAAAATAGAAAATCATAACAAATGTTTAAACTGAGAAAATGTATAATTTTAACCACTTGCCGCTCACGGACCGTCAAATGACGGCGGGGCGGTGAAGCTCTCGTTCTGGGTGGACATCATAAGACGGCCCTCCAGAACGACCGCTCTCGTGCGCCCTTGGGTGCACGCATCATGGCGATCAGTGGTGCGGTGTGTCAGTCTACACCGATCTCGGTGAAGAGTCTCTGACAGAGGTTTTTTACCACGTGATCAGCCGTGTCCAATCACGGCTGATCACAATGTAAACAAGAAGAGCCGTTGATCGTTTTTCCTCAATTGCGCCTGACAGACGTGATTAGAGGAGAGCCGATTGGCCGCTCTCCTGACAGGGGGGTCTGTGCTGATTGGAGTTTCAAAAGTAACCCTCGACAGACCATCAGCATTGGTATTCTCTGTAGCAGAGCGATAGCGAATTGAGAAGTCATACTTTGCAAGGCGAGCTGCCCAACGTTGCTCCAGGGCTCCCAGTCTAGCAGTATCCAGAATCCAATCAGCAGAAGGTGTTTGTGGAATTCATCTGTAGCTTGGAGATGTCCTAATTCTGTACTCTGCAAACAATTCTACAGATAACTACAGAGGCCGAGACTCAGACCACGGGTCACCGCACGTCAATGCATACACATTCATCTAAGTATTTTGCAGATCTCAGTGTGTATGACCAATGTATGATATCACCTGTAGATGTGTCTCCATAAGGAGTTGGCCATAAATTTAAAGCTGAACTCCAGGAAAAGTACATTTAGTCTAAATACATGTATATTCTTCCTTGGATCTTGGTGGACTTTGTGTATTTCTTCCAGATCGGTGCAGTAATCCAGCGTGAGACTTTCCCCCTGTGTAGGAGCTTCCTGTAATAAAGACCGAAGAAAAATGAATGTTTAGCGCTATGATAAAGGAATAAATTATACGGATCACCATATAAAACATTCAAACAAGAAAAACCATATTCCCTGATATTGATTAAGCATAAAAACCATATTTGGAAAATGAAATAAACATTAGAATATACATATATGTGAAATAAAGTACCGTATATACTCGAGTATAGGCCGACCCGAATATAAGCCGAGGCCCCCAATTTACCCCCAAAAAAACTGCCAAACTTATTGACTCGTGTATAAGCCGAGGGTGAGACATGCCTGTCCATCCCTGTGTGTGTGTCCGTCCATCCCTGTGTGTCCGTCCATCCCTGTGTGTCCGTCCATCCCTGTGTGTCCGTCCATCCATCCCTGTGTGTGTGTGTGTCCATCCATCCATCCATCCCTGTGTGTGTGTGTCTCCATCCATCCATCCATCCCTGTGTGTGTGTGTCTCCATCCATCCATCCATCCCTGTGTGTGTCTCCATCCATCCACCCATCCCTGTGTGTGTCTCCATCCATCCACCCATCCCTGTGTGTGTGTGTATCCGTGTGTGTGTGTGTGTGTGTGTGTGTGTGTGTGTGTCCAGCCTACCTTTGTCCCGAGCCTCCGTCCCGTGCCTTGCCTCCTTGCCTCCGTTCCGTCCCGTGCCGTCCCGTGCCGTGCCGTGCCTTGCCGTCGTGTCGTGCCTTGCCTTGCCTCCGTCCCGTCCCGTCCCGTCCCGTCCCGTGCCGTGCCGTGCCTTGCCTTGCCTTGCCTTGCCTCCGTCCCGTGCCCTCTTCGGCGGCCATTGTAAAATTCAAAAGCCGCGCCTCCTCCTTCGCCTGTGATAGGCGGAACACTGAATTTCCCAGCAGCCTGTGTTCCGCCTATCACGGACATCGTATCATCCTCGTACTACGGACGAGGATGATACGACGTCAGTGATAGGCGTGTAGGGGTCAGCCCCTAGGATTACTCCTTGGTATGACAACCTGCCATCTTGCCTCCAGATCGGCAGGCTGCTGCCACTTGCGGTATAGAACAGCTCCATGAACCTCTAGTCTGTCCCATTGATGTAGAATTGACTTCATCTCAGCATCAAGATCAGCCCTTTCCTCTCTGTCTGGTTTTCTTTGCCGAGCCACCCAACCTTTTATCTGTCGCAGTCCAATGTCTTCATCTTGTATTCGCCCCCATTCCTCATTAGTTCTTGCTAATGCCTTAGGCAGGGACCGGGCCTCCCCGCTTGTCTGTGCTGCGACTGCTGGAGGTGTAAACTTGCGGAAGTCTGGAATTTCATCCTCTTCCTTTTGTTCATCAAGCTCTCCCAATGGAGTTTCAAAAGTAACCCTCGACAGACCATCAGCATTGGTATTCTCTGTAGCAGAGCGATAGCGAATTGAGAAGTCATACTTTGCAAGGCGAGCTGCCCAACGTTGCTCCAGGGCTCCCAGTCTAGCAGTATCCAGATGGGCCAGGGGATTGTTATCAGTCCGTACAAAGATTTTAGCCCCTGTAAGGTAACCGGCAAACTTCTCTGTCATGGCCCACACCAGGGCAAGGAGCTCTAGCCGGAAGGAACTATAGTTATGAGGGTTTCGCTCCGTATCCCGCAGGGACCTACTGGCATAGGCAATCACTCTTTCGTGTCCGTCCTGCATCTGTGACAACACTGCCCCGAGTCCGTAGAGACTACCGTCAGTAGATAAGAAGAATGGTTTGTCAAAATCAGCATAAGCCAAGATGGGGGCCGATGTCAGAGCCTCTTTCAAGGTCAGGAAGGCCTCCTCTTGCTTCTGTCCCCAGGGAACACTTTGACTCTTGGATTGCCCAGCAGTTCCTCTCAAAATCTCATTCAGAGGGCCCGCTATCTTTGCATAGTCTTTGATGAACCGCCGGTAGTAACCAGTCAGACCAAGGAAGGCCTTCAACTCACGCAGCGTTCTAGGCTCCGGCCATTGTTGAATGGCAGCCACTTTATTTTGGGATGGCAGCACCCCGTCTTTGGACACCGTATGGCCTAAGTACTCGATCTCCTTCTTGAAGAGATGACACTTCTTTGGCTTTATCTTCAGGCCATGGGCCCGCAGTCGCTCAAGTACCTGTCCTAATCGGGCCAAGTGTTCTTCAAAAGTAGCAGAGTACACTATAATATCATCCAAGTATATCAGGGTAGCTTCAAAATTTAGATCTCCCAGACATTTTTCCATCAGCCTCTGAAAGGTTCCTGGGGCATTAGACAGCCCAAATGGCATCCTATTAAATTCAAACAGACCCATGGGAAGTATGAATGCTGTCTTTTCCTTGTCTTGTTCAGCCACCGGTACCTGCCAGTATCCACTTGCTAAATCCAAGGTGGAGAAGTATTTAGCCCGCCCTAGGGCTGTTAGGGACTCTTCGATGCGAGGCAGAGGATATGAGTCCCGCACTGTGCACGCATTCAATCTCCGGTAATCCACACAAAATCGAATGGTGCCATCCTTCTTCTTGACAAGCACCACTGGGGCTGCCCAGGGACTTTGACTACCCCGAACCACTCCTGAATCGATCATCTGTTTCAGCAATGTCTTCACCTCTTGATACAACTTGGGTGGAATCTGTCGATATCTCTCTCGGCTTGGGGGAGTGTCCCCCGTCGGTATCTCATGTGTGATAGCATCTGTGCAACCAAAGTCATTGGCATTGCGGGCAAACGCAGCTTGATTCTCCCACAGCATGGTTTCAACTGCTCGTAAATGATCCGGACTTAGAGCTTTCACATCTATCTCCATTTGTTCCAAGATGACTGTCCCATTCCATTCTGGGGTCGGTGCCTCTGCAGGCTTTGCAGTAACTGCCAAGGTCCAAGCAGAATTGCCTATCGGAGCTAGAGTCACTTCTCCCTGACTCAGCACTTCTCCCCGATGTAGGTACACGCGAGCCAGTTCCACTCCTGGCACCAGAGAGACTTCCCGTTGTCCAACGTTTACAGCTCTTATGGGTACTCGTCCATTTTGGACTACTGCCAGTGTCCGGGCCACTAGGACATCCTGACCTAACTCTCCCAGGCCTGCAGGCTCAATGATCACCTCCATACCTTCAAGGTTGCGGGAGGTTCCCACGGGCAAAGTCAGTATAGTCTCCCGATCAGGAGGGAGGGTAAGGGTAGCCCTTCCCGGCACTCGAATATTTCCTACAGACTGATGTACTGGGACACTCTTCTGTGTCCCACAAAACCGGATTAACCGTTGAAATGCCTTTTGCGTTGGTTTGTGTGGAGTGGCATTCTTCCAATAGCCCGGCCCCCTTTTAGTGAACATAATTTGATCCAACTCTCGCAGGATATTCATGCCCATTATCACCGGTACATCTTCTTTGAAGGTTTCAGGGACCAGCAGGATACCTTTTTTTCCAACTTCCTGTCCACACAGACGTACATTCATCCATACGACACCTGTGACAGGGATTTGTTGCTGGTTAGCTGCTGTGACCCGGATCAATGTCCCCTGTTCTGGCTTGGCCAGTGCTTGAAAGTAACGGTTGAAATATGACTCAGGCATGGTCGTTACCTGTGATCCGGTGTCCACTAAACAGTTGACTGGAATGCCTTCAAACTCGGCTCTTATGGTGGGACATCCTGCAACCAGGTGTTCGGAGCTGTGCTGAGTGGCCTGACACTCTACTTCCCCCGCAGTGTGCCTCATTACTGCGGGGGCCTGAAGTTTAACGCCGGCTCTGGGCGTCTAGGCAGGTCCCTCCGGCATTCTCTAGCGAAGTGTCCTTTTTCTCCACACCGCCAGCACTGAGCCTCTCTGCGTTGTTCTCTCTGTCTGTGTGCGGGAGGCGCCCGTAGGCCTGGACTGGCCGAGCTCACTGGAGGATATTGAGGGACTCGGTAGGTGGGAATACGTGGGTAAGGATGCTCTGGTGCAGGAACCATCGAGGCAGTCTGATAAGGTTGTTGTTGCCCCAGATATGCAACCTCAGGGGGGTAGCTCAAATCCATCCGTCTCTCTATTTGCGTCAACTTCTCATGCATGAGACCCAGGGAGCTTTGTAGGTCCTGCACCACTCTAACCAGGACCTCTTCATTCTTCGCAACCCCGAGGGAGGCGGTCTGGGTCCGTATCACTCCAGAGGCATAAATTTCTTCTTTACTTCGCTCCACGGCCTCAGCCAATATTTGCCGAAAATTCAGTGTAGGGTCCACTCTGACTCGTTCCCGTAGGGCTTGTCTCAGGTGAGAGCTGTAGAGTCCCAGGATCAATTGTTCCCTCAGTATCCGGTCTGCGGATCCCATGGCGGTTATCCCGTCTGCCTCTTTTTTCTGTATCTCAGCCAGTACTTCCTGTAGAGCCGTAGCATATTGTGAGACCCCTTCATTTTCCTGCTGTACCCGGTAGAAGAACTTTGCCCGGAGGTGGCCCGCACTAGCTGTTTCACCGTATATTTCTTCTAGAAAGCGCACAATCTCTTTCAAGGTACTGCGCGTAGCTTCCGGTTGTAAGCAAACAGTTTTCCGCGCTTCACCCTCCAGGGCAGCCAAAGCAATTTCCACCTGTAGCTCTGGGCTGACATTGTAAATTCTAGCAACGCTCTGTAATCTCGTCACCCAGTCTGACAGTGACATGTTCTGGCCATCAAATTTTGGCAACAAGTTAAAAAGCATGCCCATAGGGAGGGTCCTTGTAGGGGTTCCACCATTACCTAAGGCATTCACATCAACATCAGGTACGTTGCCTTCAGCCGCCTCCATCTCTGTAACCGTACCCTGCTCGCAGCGCCACTTGTAGCGGTCAGAGGTATAGGAGACCGCAATGCAGGTTTCAAGTACGGGACAGCAGACAAGGAGGCTGAAACAAAAACCGGCTTTATTAAACAGTAAGATATAATGGCCGGAGGAGGAGGATAACAGTATTAACAATTCACAGTAGTTTACAGTAAGGCTAACTGGAATGTGGTACACAAAATGGCTTTCCCGCCAACACATGCACAGTGATACAGGCTACCCTCTTCTAATATGTCCTGCCTGATTCCCGCTTATCGGGACACGTTTCTACAACGTACTATCTCAGTAGGGACTGTACTATTCCCTATCACAATCCAGCACCGGTGCTCACTCACAGTTTGTTAGACAGCTGGAGGGTCCCTTGTCTTGGCCTCCTTCATGAGGCAGGTGAAGTCCAGTTCCTAGTGCTGCAGCTTGCCCGTCTGGGACGGATGGATGAACACAGATGCGGCCCAAAATCACCACAGCTCTCTCTCTCTGCCCGAGGTGCCCGATCTTTAGCTGGATACTGCGACTCTTTATCCACACAAAGTCTCCCTCTCCTCAGGGCAGACTTGACTTTTCCTCAGCTCCGCACAGAAATTCCTCAGCTGCCCACACACTCCTCTCAGTTCTCTCTCACTGCCACTTCCTGTTTCCTCTCCTCTGAAGGGTCGGCAGCAACAGTGACATCTTGTGGCTAAACTGGAAATAGCAGGCTGTATATATTATAGATGGAACACAGTGCAATATAGTTCAGTAATCCTAGGGGCTGACCCCTACACGCCTATCACTGACGTCGTATCATCCTCGTCCGTAGTACGAGGATGATACGATGTCCGTGATAGGCGGAACACAGGCTGCTGGGAAATTCAGTGTTCCGCCTATCACAGGCGAAGGCGGAGCCGGAGGCGCGGCTTTTGAATAGAATGGCCGCTGTCTGTCTGCTCGACACGCTGATCGAGCGGGCAGACAGCGATGACTCGAGTATAAGCCGAGGGGGGCACTTTCAGCCTCAAAAAAGAGGCTGAAAATCTCGGCTTATACTCGAGTATATACGGTATATGTGAGAGTATACAAATGAAGAAAATGGCATGATGATCATTAGTAAATAATCAAAAAGAAGTGCTGGTGCCAAACAAGTCCCAAAAATATAATGTTCGATAGTGGGTTTGTAGAGAGAACAATTTTCCCGAAAGCTGCTTTCAGATTAAAATGCGTGCTCTTCTAACATGCAACACCGCCACCACCGTGAGAATAGAGGAGGCTTACCAAAGGACTTGGATTTGGTAAGACGTATGTCTGCCAAGTCTTATGGGCTTTGTATATGGAATCTATCCGGTATATGTGGATATTCCTTGGACTCAGCTTGTACAACCACATCAAAGTAGGTAAAAAAAATCGTTACTGTCCGATGCGAGATGAAACAATAGTCTTACACATAGAACCAAAAGAGGGGAAACTCAATAGAGCGTAATATTGTCACGTAAAAATTTTAAAAAATGAAAGTAAAAGAACTCACATGCTGTTGGTATCAAACAAGCGACATGAACATGAATGTAAAAATAGCGGTATCTGCAGAGGAATCCACCCGACGCGTTTCAACTAAGGAGTCGTCATCTGGGGTGTAATAAAGACCGGACGCTGCTGGTCTCTTCCCTTATGCAGGGTGACTGGTCTTGTCTCCGCCCCCTCCTGTAGTTTTCTACAGGCAGCCAGTAGTGGGTGGGGCCTATTGGGTCCCTCCTACAGCTTTGCTCTCCATGTACAGCATAGTGATAATGTCACCGATGCTTTGACAAGGATATTTTGGAGTTTGGAAAGGTTTTTGGAGCACATAAAGTGGATTTATATCCTTTGTGGCTTTTTAGGAATATATGTAAAGTGTTACTAAACCCACAACAGTAAAATCAGTCTATATATGTAGTAAAGCATGCTTGTTATACTCCCTGTTGAACCTAAGGGCATTGTGTAAAAAGGATGTTCGATCCTGTCTTTTCTGATCCACCTCTTCTTCCACAGTCCCCAAACCATCTCCTGATAGAACAGAGCCTTGGAGGGGGGAACAGAAGGGCAAAGTAGAGGGTGAGGATAAGGAGGGCAGGATACTGGAATCTGGGGGGCAAAGTAGGTTCCTGGGAGGCTGGCCGTCCCAAGAAAGCTTTAGTAAAAAGCCAACAGATCTGGGACAGTTGGCAAGTATGATGTAATGCAAAATTAGCATGGTGCCCCCCATGCACCCGGGGCCCCTGCATTAAGACAGCCATGCCGATAAAAGAAAAAAACGTCCATTGGGTATTTAGATCCCATTAAAGTATTTAATTATGGGACTATGGGCAATAACACTGTATGTCACACACTGTATTAGACATGTGCAATTTGGTTCGGAAATTTTAATATTTCAAAATTCGGAAATTCAAAATTCGATAATCGGAAATAATAACTAACTAATACTAACTATTAAATTATAGGTATTGGAATTTCCTTTCAAATTTGGCTGTTAGTGAACGTAACAAATACGAATTTATCCGAAGTTGCGAATGATTAACGGATGCCACATCTAAACGAATGGAAGGTAGCCAATTAATAATAATAAATAACAATAATAATAAAAACTTTTTATTATTATTTATTATTAATTTGTTCCGTTCCATTTGTTTAGATGCGGCATTCGTTAATTCGGATCTTTCGTAACTTTGGATAAATTTGTATTCGTTACGTTCATTAACAGCCAAATTTGAAAGGAAAGTCCAATAGCTATAATACCGAAATATAATACCTATAATACCGAAATACCTATAATTTAATAGTTAGCTATTATTAGTTAGATATTATTAGTTAGATAGTTAGTTATTCTTTCTAATTTTTGGATTTTTCTTTCTTATTTTCGGATTTTGAATTTACAAATTTTCTAATTACAATCATAACCAATGACCTGAAAAGCGAAAAAAAATAATTGTTTTTTTCGTCAGTGCACATGTCTATACAGTATGGTGCATTCTGTCTCTAGGTTTAGCACAGCAGTCTTTGTAAATAATTCCTATATTATAGTTTATTACCTCTCAGAACTGCCATTAGATTGAGAAATGGGGCCGCTCTGGAACTGCCCCACAATCACATGCATTGCACACTAGTGCGGGGTTCAGCGGTTTAAAGCAGGTGGTGAGGAAGCAATACTGCCTGCCAAATGCTCTCTGAAGTGTGATCCGAAAACAGATCGCTCTTCGAAGAGCAGATCTATTGTGAATGAGCCCTAAAAAAGAGTGACAAATAAGTTAACTTAACTGCAGCTTTTTTTTTTCTTTTAAAATAAGGTTTAAGAGCCTCAAGAATCGATGACACTTCTGTGCACGGTGGCAATACCGCCTGCCAAATGCTCTCTGAAGAGTGATCTGAAAGCTCTTTAACCACTTTAAAAAAGCCGATCACCGGCTTATTTATAAGGGACATCGGTCCTGAAGAGGAAGAGGCAATTATGCCTCATCTGTGCCCACCAGTACCCTCTGCCAGTGCTACCTGCCAGTGCCCACAGTGCCCATCAGTGCCACCTATCAATGCCCACAAGTGGTGCCAATCAGTGCTACCTAGCAGTGCTGCATATCAGTGTAACCGATCAGTGCCCATTATTGCCACCCATCAGTGCCCTGCACTGCCACCTATCGGTGCCCATCAGTGCCGCCTCATCAGCATACATAAATGAAGGAGAAAAATTACCTGTTTTAAAATTTTATAACAAAATATAAAAAAAATAATAATATATTTTTTTTTTATTCTGTCTTTTCAATTTTTTTTTTACAAAAAATAAAAACCGCAGGGGTGATCAAATACCACCAAAAGAAATCTCGATTTGTGGGGAAAAAATTTAATTTGGGTACAA
>NW_027507718.1:506843817-506862413 GCF_037356315.1 Lithobates pipiens | reverse complement strand
TGCGATAACGTGCAATGAGGCTTTTACAGCGTCCTGGAGGAATTTTGGCCCACTCATCTTTGCAGAATTGTCCTAATTCAGTTACATTAGAGGGTTTTCGAGCATGAACGGCCTTTTTAAGGTCATACCACAACATCTCAATAGGATTCAGGTCAGGACTTTGGCTAGGCCACTCCAAAGTCTTCATTTTGTTTTTCTTCAGCCATTCGGTGGTGGACTTGCTGGTGTGTTTAGGATCATTGTCCTGCTGCAGAACCCAAGTTCGTTTCAGCTTGAGTACACGAACAGATGGTCGGACATTCTCCTTCAGGATCTCTTGGTAGACAGCAGAATTCATAGTTCCTTTTATCACGGCAAGTCTTCCAGGTCCTGAAGCAGCAAAACAGCCCCAGACCATCACACTACCACCACCATATTTTACTGTTGGTATAATGTTCTTTTTATGAAATGCAGTGTTCCTTCTACGCCAGATATACTTGGACACACACCTTCCAAAGAGTTCCACTTTTGTCTCATCGGTCCACAGAATGTTGTCCCAAAAGTCTTGGGGATCATCAAGATGTGTTGTGGAGAAATTGAGACGAGCTTTGATGTTCTTTTTGCTCAGCAGTGGTTTTCTCCTTGGAACTCTGCCATGCAGGCCATTTTTGCCCAGTCTTTTCCTGATGGTGGAGGCATGAACGCTGACCTTAACTGAGGCAAGTGAGGCCTGCAGTTCCTTGGACGTTGTTGTGGGGTCTTTTGTGACCTCTTGGATGAGTCGTCGCTGCGCTCTTGGGGTAATTTTGGGCGGCCGGCCACTCCTGGGAAGGTTCACCACTGTTCCATGTCTTCGCCATTTGTGGATAATGGCTCTCACTGTGGTTCGCTGGATTCCCAAAGCTTTGGAAATGGCTTTATAACCCTTTCCAGACTGACAGATCTCAATTACTTTCTTTCTCAATTGTTCCTGAATTTCTTTGGGTCTCGGCATGATGTGTAGCTTTTAAGGATCTTCTGGTGGACCTTACTGTGTCAAGCAGCTCCTATTTAAGTGATGCCTTGATTGTGAACAGGTGTGGCAATAATCAGGCCTGGGTGTGGCTAGAGAAATTGAACTCAGGTGTGGACAACCACAGTTATAGTATGTTTTAACAAGGGGGGCAATCACTTTTTCACACAGGGCCATGATGGTTTGGATTTTTTTTCACCTTTAATAATAAACACCTTCATTTACAAATTGCATTTTGTGTTTACTTGTGTTGTCCTTGACTATTGTTTAAATTGGTTTGATGTTCCGAAACACTTAAGGGCCGGTTCACACTGCAGGCGATGCGAGGCGACACCGACTTGCCTCGCCGCGACCTCAGCGGCGATTTGCAAATGACTTCTGTATAGAAGTCAATGCAAGTCGCCCCGAGGTCGCCCAAAAGTAGTACAGGAACCTTTTTTCTGAGTCGGAGCGACTCGAGACGCTCCTCTCAGAACGGTTCCATTGTACAGAACGGGGGCGATTTGTCAGATCGCGGCGAGGCAAGTCGTGTCGCCTCGCATCGCCCGCAGTGTGAACTGGCCCTAAGTGTGACAAACATGCAAAGGAACAGGAAATGAGGAAGGGGCAAACACTTTTTCACACCACTGTATGTAGAGCTGGAGAGAGATAGAGATATATGTAGAGCTGGAGAGAGAGAGAGAGAGAGAGATATATGTAGAGAGAGATAGATATATGTAGAGCTGGAGAGAGAGAGAGAGAGAGAGAGATATATGTAGAGCTGGAGAGAGAGAGAGAGAGAGAGAGATATATGTAGAGCTGGAGAGAGAGAGAGAGAGAGAGAGAGATATATGTAGAGCTGGAGAGAGAGAGAGAGAGAGAGAGATATGTAGAGCTGGAGAGAGAGAGAGAGAGAGAGAGAGAGAGAGAGAGAGATATATGTAGAGAGAGAGAGAGATATATGTAAGAGAGAGAGAGAGAGAGAGAGAGAGATAGAGAGAGATAGATAGATAGATAGAGAGAGAGAGAGAGATAGATGGAGAGATAGAGATAGAGAGAGAGATAGAGAGAGAGAGATAGAGAGATAGAGAGATAGATAGAGAGAGAGAGAGATAGAGAGATAGAGAGATAGAGAGATAGAGAGATATAATAGATAGAGAGATAGAGAGATAGAGAGATAGAGAGAGAGAGATATAGAGAGAGAGAGATAAATAGATATAGAGATACATACACACACATATGAAAAAAAATAAAAAAATAAAAGAAATGTAAAAAGGAACAAAAATAAATAAATAAAAAATAAAAAAGGGAAAAGAAAAAAAGGAATAGAATAAAAACAAAAAAAAAAAGAGGAAAAGAAAAAAAAAAAATGTCCCCCTTTTGTTTCTATTACATACCTCATTTTACCCCGAAAGGACCTAGTTACATCATCACTCGTCTCTGTCGTTCTCTACGCAACACAGACAGATCACGGCTGGTAGAGGGAGCAGGCAAGGGGGGTTGCACATCGCTTCCAGAAAACATCACAGCAGCACCCTGCCTCAGTACTGATTCAAGCAGTTGGCTGGCTCTTAGGAGGAGATATGCAGATATTTTGGATGGATGGATGTTAAGCCTGTCATAGACTGTTGGAATCTCGGCCAATTCAGCAGGGACTGGCTGAGATTCCAACTATATATGGGCAGGCAGATTGTATCCAAGCTGCTCGATCGATCAACCGGGGTACAACCAGCATGTCGGATTTTTTTTTATGAGATTATTGCCCATAGCTGTAGCAACAACAACTGAGTGCTCTCCTGGCCGGGACATCAACCCCTACCCCCCTCGCCGGATGGACACAATAGCTCTGCGGGGAGGGAATCAAGCAATTTACTTTCCTGGAACAGGATAGAAAAATAGCATAACCTATGGCCGGCTTTAGTCTGGAGGCCTGGGCTTCCCTAGGCAGGCTGTGTTTGCATGCAAGGAAAACGGGTGTAATAGGCGCTGCAACCTTCCCACATGAAAGCTCCGCCGGGAGCTCAGACCTTGAAAGCTGCCGACACCTCCAAACATAGCAGAATAAGGAAAGAGCTGGTCGGCACTCAGGATGACATGCAAAATGCTATTTCCTATTTAAATGCTTGTACAAAGCTGTAAAACCAGCCTACGCGTTTCGGACGTTGGTCCTTAGTCATGGCTGACTAAGGACCAACGTCCGAAAAGTGCAGGCTAATTTTACAGCCTTGTACATGAATTTATTAAAAGAAATACGGTTTTGAATGTCATCCTGAGTGCCGACCAGCTCTTTCCTTATTCTATGGTTTGCATGCAGGGCACTGCAGGTAGCACCCACATGTACTGTATATACTAGAGTGTAAGCCGAGTTTTTCAGCACATTCTTTAGGCTGAACACCCCCATCGGCTTGTACTCCAGTGAGGGCACTCATATGCAGCTGTAACTGCAATTACTAAAACAGCGTGTCTCCCACTGCGTCATGCAGTCTGTTCGGCGGCCGTCCATTGTAACAAGGCCTCGCCTCCTCCTTATCCATGATAGACGGAACACAATGCTGGGAAACTGTATCCGTGTATCATTGAGGAGGAGGAGGCGGGGCTTTTATTACAATGGACGGCTGCCGAACAGACTGTATGACACAGCGGGAGACGCTCGCTATTTTAGTTATCACCGGTACAGATGCAAAGGGGCACAGCGAGGCTGCAAAGGGGCACAGCGAGGCTGCAAAGGGGCACAGCGAGGCTGCAAAGGGGCACAGCGATTGCCCAGTAGCATTTCCCATTCTAGGCTTATAAATACTCATTTTTAGACCTGAACATTACATAAGACCTCAATATATTAAATATTCTGAATATACCGTAATAATATTCTGAAAGCAGACACCCTAGAGAATAAAATAGGGGTAGTTCCAATTTTTTTTTTTTTAAGTCACACATTATTACCGCAAAGGTCTAGGAAGCCCAAAATTATAGTAAAAAAGTGAAAGTGAATTGTAGGTCAAACAAAATGCAATAAACTACCCAAAGTTTTGTAAAAATTATAAAAAGACGAGGTTGCATTAAATAGATACCAAACATGTCACCCGTGAAATGTCGACAAACTTCAGTACCCTATATTACCTATAGGTGACGCTTCAGAAGCCCCCTTATAGGTCATCAGTTTAGTGTTACAGAGGAGGGCTGGTGCTAGAATTATTGCGCTCACTCTGGCGCGCAGCGATATGCAATGTGTATCGCAATCTACGTTTTCACACATAGGAGCAAAAAGTTCCCTATATAATGATTTTTAGGCGACAGGGCTCCACTGAACGTAGTGCAATGCAGATCGCATTGCACTACATCAATTCCCGGCAATGCTAGCTGCTGGGGGAAGTGACAGGTGACCCGGTAGTGATGTCATACACATGTCCGCTCTCCTCCCTCCCCTCCACCCTCCATGACAGTCCGAGACCTGCAGATGGGCAAGCATGACCTAGAATACATGGGGGGCGGGGGATGGGGGCGGGTGTGTTTAAGGAAATCGGGTGGCAGCGCAGCCACCCGACTGGCAGTTTTATCTGTCAGTTTTGCACACAATCACAGCGGCTGCAGCCACAGGATTGTGTGTGAAACCTCCCTCTGTCAGGTCCATACTACGTACGAACCTGGTAGCAAAAGAGTTAATACACATTGTTAGAAGCTCACAGTGTGCAGTAAAATCAGCAATTTTAGTCCAGGAGAGGAGCCGATACAACCGTGCAAGACCGAATGGGAGGCCAAAAGGTCAGATTTAAAGTGAACCTTTCAGCAGATGTCAGTGGAGCCTCCTCCCACATCGATGTCATGACAGGTTCACTTTAAGAAAGCAGAGAGCAGACATTTATCTCAGTGTGTCGGCATGTGTTTTCCCATCTGGCGCACCACGGGGGAATTAAGAGCGAAAATACTGCATTATTCATATGGCAGATAAGTGCCGGGTGGTAAACAAAACAACAACGGCAAACATTGACAAAAGCCCGGCCAATGACAGCAATAAGAAGTCGTCCAATAAAAGGAATTGTAATGATCGTGAGGACAAAGGATCCCAGTGATAACAGGAACGATTCACCGCCTGACAGTCCACCTCCAATTTACATCAGTCCTGGGTGGAAAGTTGCAGACTAAATCCCCCAGCAGGTACTTGAATCTGTGTTCCCAGCTCCGTCCACCAGCCACATCCATGTAACATATATGTGAAGCTACAAAAGGGTGGGCTTTAACACCCAAACACCGCACATATTGGTCACAGGCCGCAAAGTTACCCTCAAGCATGGGACGACAGCTGGCGATGCAAAGACGCGCCCCGTCGGCTGCAGCGCCAAAAGACGCGCCCCGTCGGCTGCAGCGCCAAAAAGACGCGCCCCGTCGGCTGCAACGCCAAAAAGACGCGCCCCGTCGGCTGCAACGCCAAAAAGACGCGCCCCGTCGGCTGCAACGCCAAAAAGACGCGCCCCGTCGGCTGCAACGCCAAAAAGACGCGCCCCGTCGGCTGCAACGCCAAAAAGACGCGCCCCGTCGGCTGCAACGCCAAAAAGACGCGCCCCGTCGGCTGCAACGCCAAAAAGACGCGCCCCGTCGGCTGCAACGCCAAAAAGACGCGCCCCGTCGGCTGCAACGCCAAAAGACGCGCCCCGTCGGCTGCAACGCCAAAAGACGCGCCCCGTCGACTGCAATGCAAAAATCGCGTCTCCTTGACTGTAATGCAAAACCGCCAGTCACATTAAAAGAAAAAAAAAATTTTTTAATTTAATTAAAGTGCCCGTTTCGGTTTTTAGCCACGTCCATTCTGAATTTTCAGTTTTGGCACCAGAATTTTAATTTCGGTGCACCTCTAATATTGATAACTCCTGAAGGGGATTATGTTCATGAAACGCATCGGACCCCAAGGAATCAGTTGTTTATATACAACAATGCATTTGTACTGTATTTGGATGCTTTAGGATATTTAGGAAATGGACATTTTTGGGACTATGGACAACTAAATAAATAGATTGCATTTTTATATAAATGTTCCTCAAAAGTTCCACCTTATCACACCGTATTGTCAGATATCCTTGTAGGTAGGTGGCACCATCTTTTTAAGCAATCCCAATTTTCTAAGCTATAATCCAAATGTGAACAAAATTATTATTAGCAAAAACAAATACTATTAGGCTAAAAACATGTTAACATTTTCCATTGCTAAAAGAATAATGCAAAAAAAAAAAAAAAAAAAAAAAATATGGGACAATCCAGCTAGGAAGTGATAAGTTAGTCCACACAACATATCTGACCACCATTGGAGCCTATGGACACCTTCATCAGACATTTATGTCCACCTGCTGGAAGGATGAGGAACAACAAACAATCCTGACCCACCTGTGGTACTCTGTGGTCCTTCTAGGTTGACGTTGACAAAGAATCGAATGCTCTCTCCAGACACTATGGAGGAATGTACGGTATCAAACAGCTCTTCTCCTCCACCCTCCTCCTGTTCTTTGGGGTCACAGCCATCATCAGTGTCACATTTAAGGTAACCTGGAAATCAAACACAAATGTTAGACAGAAGAAGAAAAGGGATTCAAAACGCAAGTAAAACCATAATAGAATGAGTGAAGCAGTACTCTTTTCTCTGGTTGTCTGTAGTGGCAACCATACGAGAAGTATGACGCGGGTCTAAAGGAGCCTTAGTAAAGTTTGTTAATGTATGTGGCGATATTGGTTTCTACAAGCATTCAACAAGTGTAGGAAAGATAGACCAAGTACTCAAGAATTTTAGAAATAGTTTGGAAAAGCTAAAAAGTTGAAGCAAACCTTAAATCCTTAAAAACGTTTTCCCCCCAAAGTATCATAGGTACCAGCTGCCCGTTAATTCAGGCTTCTTTATAAGCTCCCTGGGAACTCAAGTCCCCGGGCATCATGGTATGCGAATATTTGCCAGCTCAGTGGTTTAGAGCTTACTCTGCACCCTCCCTTCATTAGATGTGTGGTCTCACTGGCCAATAGTGAGGAGAGGGGCAAGAAGGGAGGACCAGAGTAACTGGATAAAACTTGGCCACCAGACAATTCAAGACATCTGGGTTTCCCAAAACATCATGAAACCAACTCACAGGTGCAGGAGGTAGCTGCAAAAAAAATAAAAAATGAACCCCCCCCCCCCATCAAAAACGCAGCCACTTGTGCCCATCAAACGCAGCCACCTGTGCCCATCGACACCCCCCCACTCGCGGGGTTTGCAACTGTGGCAGCTATCAGGGAGCACTCTGCGCCCCAAGCCCACCCTATTTTGAAGCCTATTGGAGCTTCTGGCTCTAATCAGGTGCTTAAAGTACCACCCCCTCCCAAGGAATCCATGTGTCCGGCGTCCTGTGCACGGGCCGCCACTGCATGGAACCCTAGGGTTCCTCCAGAGGTTGCTATGGGTTCCTTATGCAATGAGCAATTACTGTCTCTTAGATAAGTTTCCACTGACACCACTGATATTTTTAGCGATCAGTTCCTAATGACCACAAGTGTGAAGAGCATTCTTCCCACCGACCATCCCATCGCACTAATGCAAGAATTACACTTTTGGCAGGGGCTCCCTGAGACCGGAAAATTATTTAAATAGTTCCTTTGTTGCCAAGGTTGCGCAAGCACCAGGGTTACCGATAAGGCAGTACAGCCAACACTCCTGTACTGGGTCCAGCCCCAGCAGTTCAAAAGGGGGGCCCAGGCACCTGCTGTTTGAATCTGGCACCAGCTCCCTCTGCACAGCCGCCGCTCACTTTCTATTGGCTGTCCCGGCTTGCTAACTCTTTTCTGGGCTGGACAGACGGAGGGCGCTCAGTGATTGGGGGAATAGCATACAGCCGGGGAGCAGGAGGGTTACGAGAGGAGGGAGGAGTAACAGTCTGGGACACATAGGAAGTCCCATGTTCACAAAGATGGGGTGTTGGCAATATTTTTTGTGTCTGCTATATAGCACCCACCTGGTGCTGCCGCTGCTTTGGAGGTATATACAACCAATCCCTCTGCAGAGCAGCCAGAGGGAGAAAGCCGGCAGCGCTGCAGGGGGATCCTCTGCCTTATCTATCCTCCCTGGTGTCACCCGGCGCAGACCGCCCCTCGCCGTCCACTGCCCTGACTGACTCCTTCCCCTGCACTGCCCTACTGACACCGTCCACCTTTAGATTTATATTTTTACAGTGACATTTGTTATATATTTTTCCAAATTTTTCCTTATTTAATTTTTTTTTTTTTTAAAGGACATGCCTAAATGCATCTAAATGTGCCTTTAGCGCCTGAGCGTTCGTTCATTTCAAAGGCTGAAATAAAATTAATATTCTGACCAATGGAATCCATAAACCTTCAACCACTTGACGCACCTCAACGCGTATGCAAAACACAGCTTTAGGCACTTTTCTTAACATCTTTCCTCCTAGCAGAAGAAATGCTGCTTTATGGGTAGCAGAGCTCACGCTCAGTGTGCATGAGCCCCCGAGAGTAATTGAGGAAAGCATAACACAAGAGTCTTGGATCCAAACACCAGACATTATGGAGCTGTGTGTTCAAAATTGAACTAGAAGTACGCACAATTAATAATAGATGACTCAATGGCTATTCAATATTCCTACTAAGAACAATATGGTATCGGGAGCTTTGGCTAAAACGCAGACTTGAGATGTAATCAGCGGGATAATAGGCCAACAGCTTTCATTTTTAAAAGCCAAAACACACACATTAACCTACAACAAAAAGCCATTTTCCAAAAAACAAAACACTCGAGATTGGGAAAAGGTCCCCGGGGGGTTGTTGTGAGTGTGTGTCGCTATGCGCTCCATGCACGCGGGGATTGGTTCACCGGCTAGGACTATTGTTTCATAATGACGGCCTCTAAAAAGCAATGCTTGTTAATCCAACTGTTTGTTTAGCTCATCAAGATATGGCCGTCTGCCCAGCAGTGGAAAATACACACCGAGCAAAGGAATTAATCCCAGCGAGGGCGCAATTCCAAACAGCCGAGACGCCAGAAGACCCTAAAGGGCCATAGACAATAGGGGGTCGTCTGATGCACAGTCACGGCTCCACCAGCCTTAGGCATTCCTGCTGGCCATTTCTTCTCCAAGGACTAAGATTTTATGCCAGGCCTATGGAGATAAGCGGGACCCATGGACACCGCCAGTATCGGCTTGGGATAACAAAGAAACTAGATCATGTTTTTTTTTTTTTTATCTGTCCAATCAATAAGCAAACTAGATAATGTTTTTTTTTTCCCCATCTGTCCAATCAATAAGCCTTCAATGGTGTCTGTAGAAAGCTAAAATACTCCCTGAATCATTGCTTGCTCCGATCATGACATACAGTAGGTAAAATAAGTATTGAACACGTCACCATTTTTCTAGGTAAATAGATTTCTAAATGCTATTGACATGAAAATGTCATCACATGGTCGGTAACAACTCATGCAATCCATACATACAAAGAAACCAAAACAAAGGAGTTCAAAAAGTAAGTTATGTGTAATAAAATGGAATGAAAAAAAAAAAAAAAAGTAACGCATGAAGAAAGGGACGTGCACAAAATGGCACAGACAGCCAAGGCACCAGCTGAAACCCATTGGTAATTAGAAGGCAATCCTGCTCCTTGTCAGTGCAAATTAATATCAGCTGGTTCAGTCTCATCTGATGGCCTATAAACAGGTTTCTCATTACTAAGGTATCACACAAGAAACATCGCATGAAGGGTAAAGGCAAAGAGCTCCATCAAGACATTCACCTTATTGCTGCAAAACATACTGATGGCATTGGTTATAGAAGGCTTTCTAAACTTCTGAATGTTCCAGTGAGCACTGTTGGGGCCATAATTCAGAAGTAGAAAGAACATAATTTTACCATAAACCGGACACGCCCAGGTGCTTCTCACAAGATTTGACAGAGGAGTGAAAAGAATTATCAGAAGAGTTGTCCAGGAGCCAATGACCACTTGTGGAAAGCTTCAGAAAGACATGGAATTAGCAGGTACAATTGTTTAAAAGAAAACAATAAGTAATGCACTCATCCGCTGTGGCCTGTATGCATGCTCACCACGCAAGACTTCATGGCTGAAGAAAACGCATGTTGAAGCTTGTTTAAAGTTTGCTGCACAACATTTAGACAAGCCTGTGAAAAACTGGGGCAATTTTTGTTGCCATGGAAAGAGTCACTTACAAAGCCCGACCTGCCCTTTCTCGTGGCAGACCCACTCACCTTCCTGACATCACAGACATTTAGGTGCTGGCCCTCCTCCCAGTACCAGGGTAGGACCGTTGGAAGCTCTAGACAGTGTATGAAGTGAAGTAACCCTATGCGTTTCCTAAACTAAGCCAAGTAGCATGTATGCATGTAAAAGCCCTGTATTTCTGCATGATTTGGGGGCTGACCCAAGACGTGAAGGTGGGGAAGATTGGGATGATGAGGTCTGAAGGTGCAGGAATTGAGGCCAATAAATTCTTTAGAGACCAGTGACATCATAGAGAATGCAGTCTTATGCCGTGTACACGCGATCGGAATTCTCGTCAGAAAAAGCTCTGATGGTTTTCCCGTTGGAATTCCAACGGAATTCCGCTCAAACTGTCTTGCCTACACACGGTCACACCAAATTCCGGCCGCCAAGAGCACGGTGATGTACAACACGTACGACGGGACTAGAAAAAGGAAGTGCAATACCTAGTAGCAATAGCTTCCATCTCGTAGTTGAATCTGAGCATGCGTGAGTTTCTGCGTGTCGGAATTGCATACACACTATCCGAATTTCCGATAGAAAGCTTTTCCATCCGGAAAATGGAGAACATGCTATCAAATTTTTGCTGGCAGGAATTCGGCCAGCTAAATTCCGATGGAGCATACACACGGTCGCATTTTCCGATGAAAATCTCTCATCTCTTTTGCTGGCCGTAATTCCGATCGTGTGTACGCAGCATTATACATTCACTAGAGACCAGTAAAATCAATGAAAATTAAGCATATTCATTCACTAAGGATCAATTGGAATGTGGCTCATCAGGTCACTAGAGACTAGTGGCCTCTCTGGGAATAAGACCTCACTAAGGGTGCAGTCGATCCATTTCTATCCATCCAGTCCAGTGACTATGCTGGGAAGGAGCCTATTTATTCATCAGAGACCAGTAACATTACTCAGATGGAGCCTATTCATTCCCTAAGGATCAGTGACATCACGGAGGATGCAGCCTATCCATTCACTAGGGATCAGTGACATCACAGAGGATGCAGCCTATCCATTCACTAGGGATCAGTGACATCACAGAGGATGCAGCCCATCCATTCACTAGGGATCAGTGACATCACAGAGGATGCAGCCCATCCATTCACTAGGGATCAGTGACATCACAGAGGATGCAGCCCATCCATTCACTAGGGATCAGTGACGTCACTGAGAATGCAGCCTATCCATTTAATAGGGATCAGCGACATCACTGAGATGTTTCCTATCCATTCACTAGAGATCAGTGACATCACTGAGATGTATGCCATCCATTCATTAGAGATCAGCGACATAACTGAGAACGCAGTCTATCCATTCACTAGGGATCAGTGGCATCACCGAGATGCAGCCTATCCATTTACAAAACTTTTGTCATGTCACTTAAAAATACAAAAGTTCTAGGACTTCCCTAGAATTGCTCTATATAAACAGAAAATAACATGCCCAAAGATGATTAATATCATGTATTCACTAACAGATCCCATATATGGGGAACACTGTACCATCGTCTAATTAGACCGGCTGTTTGGCGATCAAAGAAGCCGACATGTAATTAGTACAAATAACACAAGGAAATGCAGAGCAAGTGAGCCAAATAAGGCCTGGAAATAGACGGTTAGATGGGAGAGCTTTGAAGGTGGCGGGGAAGAGGCGAGCACGGTGTAGAAGGTATTCCCAGCTGTGCCTTCCCAGAATGAGAGTGCATTAGTAGTAAGAGACGCCATTGCCTATTCTTAATTACATTCTATGTTATATTACTTCATGGTCCAATGAACTGCACACCAATGATTGGAGTGCAATTACCTGTTCACCAAGGCCACCCCCGAGACATCTGAGGAGTCCAGAGACATAAGAGAACCAGTCACTTACTGTATTTAAAAAAGTCTTGCCTTACAGCAGGCAAAGCAACAGTATCAGCCAAAAGGGGAAAAAAGAAAAAATCCTCTGTGGGTCTCTCCAATTTTGTTTCACTTTTGTCAGGGTGCTTAGTTTTATTTTGGGGAGGGAATGACAGGGTTGCTTTAACTGTCAAACTTTCTTTGAAACAGTCCAGTGGCAGCACGGTGCAAAGCATTAGAGCCCCATAAAGCTCCACGTTGTCACTCCCCAGAGTGCTGCTGTGCAAGTCTTACTACTACGGGCTTAAAGTTAAGCCAACTGTTGGCTTGGTGTTGGAAGTAATTTGCAGCCACTTGATCACTTCCACATACACTCACCGGCCACTTTATCAGGTACACCGTTCTAGTACCGGGTTGGACCCTCTTTTGCCTTCATTCTTCATGGCATAGATTCAACAAGGTGTTGGAAAACTTCCTCAGAGATTTTGGTACATAGTGACATGATGGCATCAGATAGTTGCCGCAGACTTGTCGGCTGCACAGCCATAATACGAATTTCTCATTCCACCACAGCCCAAAGGTGCTCTACTGGATGGAGATCTGGTGAATGTGGAGGCCATTGGAGGTACAGTGACCTGCTGGAAGGCGTCATCAGAAGATGGGGACACTGTAGTCATAAAGGGATGGACATGGTCAGCAACAATACTCAGGTAGGCCGTAGAGTTTAAACAATGCTCAATTGGTACCAAGGGGCCCAAAGTGTGCCAAGAAAATATTCCCCACACCATTATACCACCACCAGCCTGACCCATTGATACAAGGCAGGATGGATCCATGCATTCATGTAAATCACCCCAAATTCTGACCCTACAATCTTAATGTCACAACTGAAATTGAGATTCAGACAGGGCAACGTTTTTCCAATCTTCTATTGTCCAATTTTGGTGAACCTGTGCGAATTGTAGCCTAATTTTCCTGTTCTAGGCTGAAAAGAGTGGCACCCAGTGTGGTCTTCTGCGGCTGTAGGCCATTTGCTTCACGGTTTGATGTGTTGTCCATTCAAGGATGGTATCTTGCATACCTTGGTTGTAACGAGTGGTTATAGGAGTTACTGTTGCCTATCATCTGCCCATTCTCCTCTGACAACAAGGCATTTCCTCCACAAAACTGCCACTCACTGGATATTTTCCCTTTTTGGACCATTCTCTGTGAACCCAAGAGACGGTTGAGTGTGACAATCCCAGTAGATCAGCAGTTTTTGAAATACTCAGACCAGCCCGTCTGGTACCAACAATCATTCAAACATTCAGAGTCACTTAAATCCCCTTTTCTTCCCCACTCTAATGCTCGGTTTGAACTTCAGCAAGTCATCTTCACCACATCTAGATGCCTAAATGCTTCGAGTTACTCCCATGGGATTGGCTGATTAGCAACTTGAGTCACCGAGCAATTGCACAGGTGTACCTAATAAAGTGGCCAGCGAGTGTAAATTGAAAGGCATCGCCACCCCCTCCACACTCAACCATCCCCACCATGTATCCCTTTAGATCAGGGATCCTCAAACTACGGCCCTCCAGCTGTTGCAAAACTACACATCCCATGAGGCATTGTAAAACTCTGACATTCACAGACATGACTAGGCATGATGGGAATTGTAGTTCCTGAACAACTGGAGGGCCATAGTTGGAAGACCCATGCTTTAGAATGTAAGCTCCATAAGCAGGGCCCTCCTGTTCCTTCTGTATTAAACTGTATTCAAGTCCTACTGTCTACCTTTATATTGCACAAACTGTTGATGCTATATAAATCCCGAATAACAATAATAAATATTGTATCCCAGGCTCCATTGTCCCTCCCGCAGGCCTGTGATGTCGGCGGGGAGAGGAAAGGGAGATCAGTGAACTGCATATTGCTGATTCTCCCTCAGGTGAATGAAGCCAGGATGAGCTTTTTGTCACATCTCATTTCAGGGCTGTCATTACCTGGCCACTGTGGCTGGTGAAGAAGGTGGTCAAGCTCGATTAACTTCAATGAAGTACAAGGGAAACATTAGGGGTCTAATAGACCCTTGATTATTTCATTAAAGAGAACCTGCCACTTCCACTGTGCTATCACATAGGGCAGGGATATGCAACTAGCGGACCTCCAGCAGTTGCAAACTACAAGTCCCATGAGGCATAGTAAGACTCTGGCAGCCACAAGCATGACATCCCGAGGCAGAGGCATGATGGGACTTGTAGTTTTGCAACAGCCGGAGATCCCCTAATTGCATATCCCTGACAGAGGGTTCATCAGCCTCTTACGTGATAGCAATAAAAAAATAAATGGAAAAAAAAAAAAAAAAAACACAACACAAAGTCAATTAAAAAGGGGGGGAGAAAAAAAACACACCACCATAAAAACGAACAAACATACATACAGTATGCATAAGAACACAACATGTGTCCATGTATGAAAAGAACGATTGAGGCACACAGTTTAGGTATTGCCACGCATGACAGAGTAATAATCCTGGGGCCATCATTCACTCTAAAACAATACCTGTAGCGTTTTTAAAGCGGTGCCCAAGGACAATTTTGGATGCCATAGTTTGGGTGCGCGTTTGGATCGCTCTTCAGAAAGCATTTAACAGGCGGTAAGGTGGAGTTGCAGCGCCTCCGCACCGTCCGCTTTAACCCCTTAATCCCTGTACTGGGGGTGCTGCAACCATGCGCACTGCACGCAGAGCGACCCCATTCACCTGAACGGGTTGCGCTGGACCTCCATCTCTGGGAATACAAGGCACCGAAGCCACCAATCACCTTTCTCTATACTTCACCTTCACATAAACACCTTTTGTAACATTTCTGACTCCGTGTGAGAAACGAACGTATCAGTATGGCAAATGGCGAGATAATGCCATCAACAAAAAAAATGTTGGAATTCGCGCTGAGACTTTACCTCCCACTGTACAGAAAGCCGATCCAGGAACTTTTCCAGAGCAGTAAATAATGGCAGCTTATCGTTCGGCGGTAGAGAGAACGCCATTAGCCGGGGCACTGTTCCCATCCGCTCAACGCACCTCTGGTCACCGGAGTTATTATACCAAGCCCATTTCTAAGGCAGAAAAGACCACGTGCCTGAGCTGCTCTGCTTTATCTCAGTGAGTTATTAAGATTAAAGGCAAAAACACAAAGACACCAATCCTGTGCGCATATCTGAGTGGCTGCAATCAATGGGGATAGCATAGAATAAACATCGGTATGGGAAATTATAATGTATTTGTTACAATTTTATTTGTGAAGCTTCCAGCAGCTGCAATGAAGCCTTTGACGCTGAAGTTTATGCTAATATTTTGCCGTCCCTGGTTTCTTCGTCCTGCCCTTAACATGCTAATGAAAAACAAAACAAAAAAAAAAAAAACTAAAAAGCCCAATCACTTGCAACTCCAAGCAACTAAAGGGTTAATAGCTTGTTTAGTCTAGGGGAGTTTTACTTACCCGATCCTCCATTCCCCTGGCAACCCTCACGCTCTAGCAGTGGACTGTCCCTCTGCATCATCACGTCCAATGCAGGGCTATTGCCCCTGCTTTGTCTTGATGACATCAGGACCCTGGACCGCTGCAGCAAAAGGGAGAAGACCCTGAGGGGAGAAGTGGAGAATCAGGCAAGTACACAATTTTTTTTGCTCCCCTAGACCAGGGGCCGCTAAACTTTCTAAACAAAAAAAGGGCCAGTTAACTGTGCGTCAGGCTTTGGTGGGGCAGACTGTGGCCAGCAGGATTAGAAAATGCCCCATCACCGGCGCCCGTGCGCGGAGTGGTGCCCCATCACCGGCGCCCGTGCGCGGAGTGGTGCCCCATCACCGGCGCCCGTGCGCGGAGTGGTGCCCCATCACCGGCGCCCGTGCGCGGAGTGGTGCCCCATCACTACTGTCACAAGGGCTAGATAAATGCAAGCAAAGGACCACATTCATCCCGAGGGCCGCAGTTTGGAGACCACTGCGCTAGACAAAAACAAGCAAGTAGAGAATCTGATTGACCAGCTTATTCCCCAGTCAGTGCAGCCAGGGATTGGCAGCTCTGAACCTACAAGTGATCAGAGCCGAGTGCTTCCAGGTTCATACCAGGGGAGATCAGAGACTGGATATTTACTGATCTCCAGCTGCTTGGAGAGGTGGAGGTCCTGGGTCACCTAGAAGGGACAGGCGAGCCTGGACACAAAGTGGGGAGAGTTTGGGCGTGGGGGTGTTAATCGCCATATTCCCCATCATGTAGAAGTGATCAGGCAGTGTTACGGTGGCGTTATAGCATCTGGGAGTTCGTTCACAAGCTAATAGTTACACCAGCAGTAGCATAAGGGTTAACGCTAACCCACCAACTACACATACCTAGCTTACCTTCTCTCCAGCTTTGCTCCAACTGGCCCCAAGTACAAGGTGGAGTTAGCAATGCACGAGTGCCAAGTTCTGACCTGGAGCTTACACAGGGCCACCTTGTGACAGCACTGGGTTCCTGAGCAGCCAATCACCAAGGGGGGCAAGTCACATGAACCTCATTCCTGGAAGTACTGGTTATCTAAATCTGCTTCTGAAAACCAGAAGAAATTTAAGAGCATGTGTTGCAGGTTGGACTGCCATTAAAGAGAACCTGCTGTACCAAAATAAACACATTACCGTTGAAGGGTAAAGGAGAGTACGAACATTTGAAGACATTGGCTCTCCTACCAAGAATGAAGAGGCCCAGGATGAATCTAGAGATAAACCCCTAATTGAATTGCAGTAGTCTGCTTTAGAGTGGATCCAAAAACGACATCACAGACGCAGGGCCTGCCAGTGCCAACCTTCCGGCATCTATTACGTCAACAATTTCTTCCTCTGCCTCTACACAGTGCTGAGTAATACAAACCGAGTTCATTATCAGCAATTGCTCCTTCCTCCCCTGCACCAGCTGGGAAAGTACACTGTGCAGCCATGTGGCCCTGCAGGGTAGAGCGCTGGGAGACATGCAGTGGGAGGGGGAAGACTCCGTACTTCAAATGCTGTTAAAAATAAAAGATTGTGCTGGAAACAAAGTATAATTACACCACAGTTCAGCTCTTCGTTAAACCCTACTAAAATACCAGTCGGACTCCGAAAACTGGTAAGGTCAATAATAAAAAGAGCTGCTGGTCTAGTTTTCACACAAGCTGTGCAAGCAAAAGGATGAATAAATCATTTTTAAGGTTCAAGCATATGTAGAAAACAGGAGGCACAAGTGTTGCAACTATGCGTCTTCATCCAGGGGAGAACATCCTACCTGTACTTGGTGTACCCTTGGATCTGTGGTTACCAGTATACGGTTACAGTGCTATTACATTGGAGCCATAAAGCCCTCTTTGTATAGGTGAAGGTGGCAGGTTCTCTTTAAGACACAGAGACAGAGGGCTTTTGGACATCTGTTGTTGAAGCTGAACGAGCACAGGCCTTCATCAGCTTCTTCCACGATCACAGTGGATGGAGACTGTCCGCTCTGGACCCAGAAGGGATCACAGCTGAGCGCTTCCAGGTTCAGACCACCCAAGAAAGATCGGCTAATAGACCTTTACTGATCTCCAGCTGCTCCACATTCTGCCACCCGTCAGGGAGGTCCAAGATCAACCAGAATGGACAGAGGAGCAAGGACACAGCGGGGAGAGGATATGGGGTAGCATGTAGAAGTGATGAGGTATTGTTATAGCCCCCCCCCCCCCCCCCCCCCCCAAGTTTTGCAATACAGGTGTCTGTACAAATAAATGACAGGATGTGGATCTGAGTGTACAAATATGTGCAGGTATGGGTGGTCTGCACCCAGGGGACCACATTGGCATCCGTACCATGTGTTCCCTCAGATCAGTGTTTACCTGTGTACAGTCAGTGCCATCACATGGCAACGGACAAGCTCCCGTTGTGATAACATAGCAAAAGGTGACAAATTTTCTTTAAGGAGACATCAGAGGTCTATTAGACATCTGTGGCAATGTAACATCTGCATGTTGTTGAAGCTGAAAGAGCACAGACTGATTGATCAGCTTCTTCCCTGGTCAAAGTGGATGCAGAAGGAATCAGAGCTGAGCGCTTCCAGGTTCACATCACCCAAGAGAGATCAGCAAATGGATGTTCAATGATCTCCAGCTGCTCTGCATAGCTACACCTGTCACCAGAATGGACAGATGAACAAGAACACGTGGTGGGGAGAGGATGTTGGGAAGGATTTAAAAGTAATTAGGCAGTATTACATACTGGTGTCTGAACAATTTAACAACAGGGTGTGGATCCAAGCGTATACACGCATGCAGGAACAGACGTATTGCCCCTGCATGCAGACGGTCTGTATCCAGGAGAGAACATCAGTACCTGTACCATGTGTTCTCTCAGATCAGTGTTTACCAGTGTACAGTCAGTGCCATCACATGGGAGCTGACAAGCCCCCTTTGCGACAGCAGAGTGCATGTGATAGGAGACAGAGGTCTGTTAGGCATCTATAACAATGTAGCATCTCAACAATGTTGAAGTTGATCATGCACAGACTGTCTGCACCCAGGGACGAACATCC
>NW_027507718.1:506816317-506838817 GCF_037356315.1 Lithobates pipiens | reverse complement strand
TGTGTATACATACAGTGGTGGTTAATTTGAAAATGATTTCTGACCAAGTGTGTTGTGCTGCTTTGTGTCAGGAGGGGCAGAGGTGATTGAATTCCATTTGACTTCATTAAACCCATTTTATTTTAAATATATATATTTTCGTCTTGAAATTACACGGACACGTGTGTAGTAATCCGGGCAGAGGGGAGCGTGGTTTGCCCCGGGCACTGGATGACCTTGTCCTGGGATCTAATGGCAAGTTACGAATTAGGAAAAGATCAGCCTACAGGCAATACCAGCGACTAGCCATTTGCCTTTTATGGGCCAAACTTCCACAGTTCAGGTCCTCGTTATCTTTGCGACTTCAGCATGCATGAAGGGCATTTCCATGATTTTGTTGCCTGCAATCATTTTGGGGGCACCAGGGACTGTTCAGCACACACAACTCGCCATGCGGCACATGAAAGCTCGGCAGTGGCGTGCTTGATCTGAGCTGATCCAAGGACATCTGTGTGAAGAGACAAGCCCAGCGTCCCCGCAGCCAGGAAAGCCGCACAAATTTAATTTCTCCCTTTTTAATGTACTTCATAGGCTACGCTTTTTGTGTCTTTGATCTGCGCTCATCTGGTGGGTCTGGTGAAAGTCACAGCGTTTATTCAGAATTACTCAGATGGTAAAACATTTAAAACGAAGGAAACCTCAAAAGAACTTTTTTTTTTGTTTGTGTAGTCACCACAAAGTCTAGCCAAAGTTTAACAAACTTTTACACAGAACCATAAAAATGTAAAAAAATAAAAAACTTCCTGGGATGCTGAAGGACAATAAAACCATCAAAAGTGATAATGGAGTTTTTTAGGCCTCGTGCAAAAGGGTATACGAGGGCGAGCATGGCGTAAAATCTGGAATTTTTTTCTGTGCCTGGGAACCTCATACAGCTACCAGATCTATATCTTCCATACTATATTATGCAAGAGCATTCCCTGAACAAGCATTCAGGAAATACTGTCATATGCGATTACCAGCGTATACCCTTGTACAGCTGTGCAAATAGCCTATACACAGCACCTAGATGCGGAAATACTGATGCCAAGTCAAACGCAGCTTCATACACTAGTGCAGCGGTCACCAACCTTTCAAACCTCACAAACCACTAAAACGCACAATTTTGAATCCCGTGGACCACCATCATTCATTTTACACACAATGCTCTGGCTCTCTGCCCCCCCCCCCCCCCAGATCACACCGATTGCCTTATACACACACACACACACACACACACACACACACACACACACACACACACACACACACACACACAATGCTGTGGCTCTCTGCCCCCCTCCCCCTGGATCACACTGTTGCCTTATACACACGCACACACACACACACACACAAAACACTCTGGCTCTCTGCCCCCCTCCCCCTGGATCATACTGTTGCCTTATACACACACCCACACAATGCTCTGGCTCGCTGACCCCCCTCCTCCTGGATCACACTGCTGCCTTACACACACACACACACACACACACACACACACACAATGCTTCGGCTTTCTGCCCCCCTCCCCCTGGATCACACGGTTTCCTTATACACACACAAATGCTCTGGCTCGCTGCCCCCCTCCTCCTGGATCACACTGTTGCCTTATACACACACAATGCTTCGGCTCTCTGCCCCCCTCCCCCTGGATCACACCGATGCCTTATACACACACACACAATGCTCCGGCTCTCTGACCCCCTTGTATCACATTTCTACCTTATACACACAATGCTCTGGCCCTGTGCTGATCACAAGCACCCTCCAAAAATGTATATTAGAATATTATATATATATATTTTTTTTTTTTTTTATTATTCTATCACACACACACATTAGCAATACATAGCAAACTGAGCATGTGCAGAGTGCCCCCAAGGCTCTGTACTATCAGGGAGATGGATTGGGGACTGTGGAAGGACAGGAGGATCAGAGAAGTCAGGATCAAACAGCTTTTTTACACAATGCAGAGGATTAGCCCCTTAGGTTCCACAGTGATCATCATAAGCATGCTTTACTGCTTATACAGACTGATATCACTGTTGTGAGTTTAGTAACACTTGAACTTCCCAGTGAATGGCTGGGGGGGGGGGGGGGTCAGGACAAGTCTGATTTTTGGAAGAGAGCAGGCTGAGTTTCCAGCACAGCCAGAAAACTGACCACTCTGTGCTCATGTCTAGTGCGGTTAGTTTTTAATAGGAAAGCAGAGGTGATGTCACACAAAAAAAGGAAAGGAAAACAACTGAGAACAGGATACTTTTTCATACAAGTACTGCAGGCCCATATCAGGAATATGAAATGTTAGGGGTTACATATTCTTTAATTAGGGAAGAGAGAAGATCCTGTTTAAATGTATTTATTGATTAAATGTCACTTTAAAAAGGTCAGAGCAATCAATCCCGGCTGCACACTTACCAGTCTCTTCAAAGAAGTATCCATTCCTGGACATCGCTGCCGGGGGACTCTCTGCAGGGGAGAAACAGAAAACAATGGTCACTTTTCACAATATGGAAACTTTCTGCAGGAATGTCAATAGAAAAAGAATCTCCCATGTAGCAAACAATGCCGAGCATGAACTATGACACAGGCATCCCACACATACTTGTTTAAAGCTAAATTTAAATCTTGGCATCTGTACCCCCCCCCCCCCCCATTCTCATCACCATGCTTATGAAAATTTAAAAATAAAACCTCTCCATTTTCATTGGATACCATATAATAAAAGGCGATTACTGGATTTACGTTCTTTTCTATGGCTGGTAAGAGTGGCCAGCAAGGTACTATCCATAGATTCCTTAAAACTTCACAGCACCTGGCCTCAGTGCTCCTCTCAAGGGCCTTCAGCCCCCTGGCATCAGGGCTGAATTGTATGTGCAGATCAAAACAGTGAACAGAATAGAACTTCCAGCACCCTTGTTAGTATAAAAGTCAATAAAAAAATAAAAAAAAATGTTCCTGAACATATAAAACATCACTCGTAAAACACATTTCTCAATCCCTCTCGCCAGAATTTGGAGCCAAAACAGAAAGGGCACAATGCATAACTTGAATGAAGAGCGCTACATTCCTCCAGGTCACTAGAGGACCTCACCACAACCAGGCCAACCACCGAGCCAAACGTGCACATTGGCTTCCAGAGAAACAAGAAGCCCTTCATGGTGGCATACCTCCGAAATATCCCTCTAAAATATTCCAAGCTGGAGAAGGCCAATACCTTTTAATGCACCTTATTTTATCCAAAAAGTAGAACCCCGAACATCTCATTGGTCACACTATCAGTCCAGACACAAAACATAATATCTACAAAAAAGAAAAACTATATATAGTAGTGCTATACATGTAGAGTAGCCATTCTAACCCATCGTTCCATGGAACCCTACGATTCCACCAGAGCAGCCTTCCTCAACCTTTTTAGCACAGAGGAACCCTTGGAAAAACAAAACAAAAAAATAAAAAATAAACTCTGGTCCTAGGGAACCCCTGCTAAAAAGTTACTATATATATATATATATATATATATATATATATATATATATATATAATACTCATGATATATTAGGGAGATGGTCAGTGGGAACATTACTTCCAACACTTGTGGTCACTGGGAAGGATTACCCCTTAGAGTTGGTTAAAAAGGCCAATGGTGTCAGCGGCAGGGAGAAATGGCTCATTACTCAAGGAACCCCCTCACAACCTCTGGGAGGAACCTCCTTCTATGGAACCCTGGTTGAGAAACCATGCTCCAGAGGTCACTAAGGGGGGTTCCTTAGAGTATACGTTCACCTTTACAGAAAATCCGTAAGGTGACCTTACACTGGACCCCCTCCCCATCCAAGCTGATCCAGTTCTACTAGACTGCCATGATCCCCTGCTGTCAAACACCGAAGTCCGCTTCACCGGTCCAGGGATTAAAAATCCCAGAGCCTCTTTACTCGCAGTTCTGACATTATGGGCTAGACTGCTTCAGGTTGGTCAGCGCCATCCATGTGGCAGTGCTGACCAACTAGAATCCCTGTACTTCGTACAGGATTAACGATATGAACACGTGATTAAACTCCCTGCTGCTTCAAATCTCCAGACCAGTAATTTGTTTTTCAGTGTAGCGGGTCCGGGTGGGATGGGGAGGTTGTCCATTGTAAGGTCACCTTACAGAATTTCTGTAAAAGGTGAACTTACACTTTAAGCTATGGCCGATTGGCCTCCTACTTAAATGTCTGCATACATCTGTGGCCAACGCAGCCAGCTATATAGCAACCATAATATTTTTAGTGGTCAGTAAGTAGTATTCTGGCCACCACTATAAGGGGAGTGTGTTCATCCCACTGACCAAATCAAGCATTTTCCCCACTGACCCCCAATTAATTAAAGCAGGGCTTCCCCGGGACATGAAAGTTATTTCAAATTATTATTTATTTTTTTAAACTCGCAAAGGAAAAAGTTGTGAAAAACTGACCTAGAGGAACCCTTAAAATAAAAAAATAACATTCAGGTCTCAGGGAACCCCTGCCAAGTTATCAGGTGTTATTGGGAAAATGCCCCTACATTAATAAGAGGTGGGTAGAATCCCTTGCAGTGGTGGTCACGATGCTACCCTTACCTACAGATAAAGATCATTGGCACTCAACTCACGCAGTTTCCACACTCATTTACTCTACTTCACCAGTATTAACTACTTGTTGTGGAGTCCCTGTACCATAAGAGGAAAGCAGTGATAGGCTGTTGTGTTGGGCTATGTGAGACTATATGGACATATTTTTGGGGGTTTCTTTTTTTTCTTTTTTTTTTTTTATCCTTCATTTTTTAATACTGCTAGTTGCATTAATGCTGTTTAGAGCTCCAGCTGGAATTACTGCCCAGCTGAATCCAATCTTTCAGAAATAGGTTTTGTAGGATCTTAATGTTGTGCTTTTAAGCTAAGGCATACTTGTTCAAAAAGGACAGACTATTATTGGTCTGTACGCCTTGTAAATGATATCTCAAGTGTGTGCATTATTGAATCATCTGCTCTTTTTGTACTTATGTTTGCTTCTAAAACTGTAATAAACAGTTTGAAAAAAAAATAAACAGATCATTGGCATCATGTTGAAAAATATAATTGGCGGTGTGTCGCTGGCTCTGCCACGTGGCACTGAAAAAGACCATTGCCGTCATGTCGTTGGCTTTGCCAAGTGGCATTGAATGACACCATTTGGCGTCATGTCACTGGCTTTTTCAAACGGCATTAGAAAATATCACTGGGGTCATGTCACTGGCCCTACCAAGTGGCAGGGCCCCAAAAACTAAATTTTTCCCAATCAGATGGGAGATCAGAACACAGCCCAAGGAACCCATGCTCAACCCTTTGGAGAGGAACTCTGGTTAAAAATGGCTCCTCTTGAGTATGTTAGCTAGAGCTACAAGTTACTGTTAGCTCAAAGGTGAACAAATTGATGTGTTCTTTAAACATTGGGCAGGAGGGTCCACTATGCCTTGTGCCAACACCCAACAATCAAGGTGGACACATACAAATAATAAATTCTGCATGTTGGCTTTTTCTGCCTGCTTCTTGTGATTTTGCTTGCATGGTCTCTACTGAAGGGGCCCTTCCTTGAGGTTCATACTGCACAAAACCAGATGGGTTTTACTTCTGGCTTATGACTAACTTGTTTACAGTGCTAATAATGGAAGATTTTAAAAGGCCTTATTAAATGGGTTTTAAAAAAAAGGTGTTGAGTGCTTATGTAAGAACACATTTTTCTTATTGGGTTTTATTGTTCCTTATAACCCGTGATGGCCATTAGTTGGTGTTGCTCACTTCTAGTGTGTATTGTTTTCTGTAGCTCCCCAGAAAGATGAAAATGTTCATAGCCACGTGGAAAGAAGGGTGTTATTAGGTTTCATAATTGTCTAAAGTGCATCTAAAATGTACCAGATGAAAAATACAGGGAGGTGTAAATGCATCTTAATTGGGGGGGAAAAGGACAAGGAGATTTGCAGCTGGTAATTTATTGCACTTTTCAGCCATACTAAAAAAACAGTCATTATGGTTTGGACAGGAAAAAAGGATCACTACCATATCAAGCCCTCTGCTCAATACAAATTAAAGAGGCGTGCTAAATTTCTACTGAGCAACTTCCCAAAAACAAAAAGCTACCAAAGTACAGCCATGGCCAAAAGTTTTGAGAATGACACGAACATACATTTTCACAAAAGCTGCTACTTAAAGCGGGGTTCCACCCTAAAGTGGAACCTCCGCTGATCGGATCCCTTCCCCCCCTCCGGTGTCACAATTGGCACCTTTCAGGGGGGAGGGGGGTGGAGATACCTGTCAAAGACAGGTATTTACACCCACTTCCGGGCATAGACTCCTGTGGGAGTCTACGCCATTTCCTGTCCTGCCGCGCTGTCTGCTGGGACACACACGGGTCTCAGAGACAGCGCGGAGAATTCCTATTGCGCTGCGCGACTCGCGCATGCGCAGTAGGGAACCGGGGAGTGAAGCCGATTCGCTTCACTTCCTGATTCCCTCACCTAGAATGGTGGCGGCAGCAGCCAAGGGCCAAGTGATCGATCGGCCTCGGCTGCCGGCATCGCTGGAACCCGGGACAGGTGAGTGTCCATTTATTAAAAGTCAGCAGCTGTAGTATTTATAGCTGCTGGCTTTTTAAATTTTATTTTTTTTTTTTTGGGTGGAATCCCTCTTTAAGTGTCTAGATCTTTTTTGTCAGATGATATTATGGTATACTGAAGTAGAATTACAAGCATTTCATAAGGTACCTTTCACACGGGGGGGGGGATCAGTAATGATCCGCCCCGTGATGATCCGCTCGCTCAGCGGGGATCGCTCCGTTGTTCCCGCTGAGCCAGCGGCGGACAGGGCGGTCTCCGCACACTGTGCAGGGACCGCCCTGTCCGATCTCCTCTATGGGGATCGGATGAGCACGGACCGTCTGTCCGTGTTCATCCGATCCGCTCTGCAGGCGGATAGAAAAATAGGATTTTCCTCCGTCTACAGAATCGGACCATAGCGGAGGCGGACAATAGCGGGTGTCTGTGGATGTTCATCCGCAGACACCCGCTATCCCATAGGGATGCATGTATGTCCGTATTTCATCCGCAAACGGATGGATGAAATGCGGACATAATGTCCGCATGTGTGAAAGGGGCCTAATTGTCAAAGACTTTTGACAATTACATGAAGTTTATCCAAAGAGTCAATGTTGATCTCTACAATTTGCATGCTGTCAATCAACTTCTGGGCCACATCCTGACCGATTGCAGCCCATTCTTGCATAATCAATGCTTGGAGTTTGTCAGAATTTGTGGGGGGGGGGGGGGGGGGTTGTTTTTTGTCTCTTAAGGATTGACCACAAGTTCTCAATAGAATCAAGGTCTGGGGAGTTTCCTGACCATGGACCCAAAATTATGATGTTTTGTTCCCCAAGCCACTTAGTTATCACCTTTTCCTTACGGAAAGGTGCTCCATCATGCTGGAAAAGGCATTGTTCCTCACCAAACTGTTCTTGGATGGTTGGAAGCAGTTGCTCTCGCAGGATGTTTTTGTACCATTCTTTATTCATGGATGTGTTCTTTATGTAAAATTGTGGGGGAGCTCAATCCCTTGGCTGAGAAAACCCCACACATGAATACTCTCAGAATGCTATACTGTTGGCATGACACGGGACTGTTGGTAGCACTCATCTTTCCTTCTCTGGTCAAGGTTTTTTTTGCTAATGCCCCAAACAATCGGAAAGGTAATTCATCAGAGAAAATTACTTTACAGTCCTTAGCAGTCCAATCCCTGTACTTTTTGCAGAATATCAGTCTGTCCCTGAGCTTTTTCCTGGAGAGAAGTAGCTTCTTTGCTGCCCTTCTTGACACCAGGCCATCCTCCAAAGTTCTTTGCCTCACTGGGCATGCAAATGCACTCACACCTGCCTGCTGCCATTCCTGTGCACGCTCTGCACTGGTGGTGCCCCGATCCTGCAGCTGAAATCAGTTTAAGGAGACGGACCTGACGCTTGCTGGAGTTTCTTGGGTGCCCTGAATCCTTCTTCACAAATGCAGTGGAAATGTTTATGGGATGAAGTTCAAAATTTTATGCCAAAAGAGGGTCTTTGCAATCAATTGCAATTCATCTGCTCACTCTTCATAACATTCTGGAGTATATGCAAATTGCCAACATAAAAACTGAGGCCGCAGACTTTGTGCAAATATTTGTGTAACATCTGCCCATGGCTGTACTATCCATCTACTGAAGATACACGGCATCATCAAGACTACGTGGAAACCCCCTCCAAAAATATTGAGTTCAAGTGTTTCCAATGAAGGGCACCATTAATGCTACAACAAAAGACACAATTCTACATGTCCAACCTTTTGATAAGTTTGGGGGGGCTGTCTTATCAGGACTGTGCCTCCGTGCACAAACCCAGCTCCATAAATGCATGAGGGTTGATTTCCAAAAACTGGAGAGTGCAAAACCTGGTGTAGCTCTGCACAGAAACCAATATCATCTTCAAGGTTTTATTGTCAATGCTTAATAGAACAAGCTGACGTTAGAAGCCGATTGGCTACCATGTACAGCTGCACCAGATTTTGTACTCTCCGGTTTTAGTGAATTAAAACCCATGGAGTGACGAGTTTGGTTTGGAGAAACTGGAATTCTACACAGAGCCATGACCTCAACCCTATTTAACACCTTTAGGATAAAACTGGAATTCTGACTGAGCCAGGTCAGTACATGACTTCACAAATGCTTGATCGAATCAATGCGCACAAATTTCCTAAAAATGCTCCAAAATCCTGGAAAGCTTTTCCAAGAGTGTGGAAAAATATAACAAGAGCATAGAAGGGTAAAACGTCAACTGTTTAGAAATGTATATAAAAAAAAAAAAAAAAAAAAAAAAAAAAAGAAGTGGTGTTGGTCAGCTGGCAAAAACCAACATATACTGGCAATACAATACATCACTTCTGAAGTTGTATTCTGTCGTACGAGAATTTTTGTAAAGAGAGTAACCTCTTAAATTTTCGAAATGCAGACTAGCATGCAAAAAAACAAAAAAAATAAAAACTAAGGCCCCTTTCACACTGGGGCGGTGCGGGCATCGGCGGTAAAGCAGTTCTTTACCGTAGTTTTAGCGGCGATACTCGGCCGCTAGCAGGGCGGTTTTAACCCCCATTAGTGCCCAAAAAAAGGGTTAAAAACGCCGGTATAGCCACACTGCCCCATTGATTTTAATGGGTAGGAGCGGTGAATACACTGCTCCTTCACCTCTCCAAAAGATGCGGCTAGCAGGACTTTTTTTTTTTTTTTTTTTTTTAACTGTCCTGCTAGCGCACCGCTCCAGTGAAAGGAGCCTAAAAAACACTTCAGTGTGAAAGGGGCCCTAAAACAAAACAACCATTCGTCTGATATTCTCATTATGTGTACAACCCTCGGAGATAGTGGAGGGGCAAACAAGGATGCTGTGCATGCGCCCAAGGGCTTTTACAGGCATTGGAAGGTCATCCCCCAGGCTCGCCTATCCCGCCAAGACTGAAGCCTGACCAAACAGATAACGGAGTACCGAAACGTCCCCAATCGTCACACACTCATATGTTCACGGTTTTGTATCACACATGTGAGGTGTGATACCTCACGTGTGATACAAAAACATTAGCGAGAGCAATAATTCTAGCACCAGACTTTGTGTGTAACTCTAAACTGTGAACCTTTAAAGTAGAGCTGCACAATAGTAAAAAAAAAAAAAAAAAAAAAAAATTGTGATCTCGATTCACCAACGATCTATATTGCTGAGTTTGCCCATTCTTTCATATAACAAGATGAGAGACTTATCTGCTCACTCAGCTGTCAAAAAACAAAACAAAAAAAACATCTGGGCAGTCTGCCAAGTTTAGAATATGAAACATTGCTTCCTTCTTAGATCAAAGGGATACACTTGTTTGAAAAAAAAAAAGTCCAGGCAGTCTGCAAACTTTAAAGCACGACATGATATCCATTTACAACTAGGAACTATGCAACAGCCATCATTTTATTCTCTAGAGCCTCTGCTTTATAAAAATAAAAATTAATAATAATAATTATGTTTGGAGGCTCTATGTAAATTTTCAAGCAAAAAAATAAATAATGTCGATTTTTACATGTAGGAGAGAAGTTTCAGACTAGGCCTGGGGCCGATGGAATAACGATTACCTAATCCTCGTTGGTTTTAGTTAAGGCATAAACAACCTTAGCACTCCAAACTGGTGAAAGTATAAATATCATGCATCTGTGAGTAATGCCTGTGGTTGTCAGTCTTGCAATGCCTCATGGGACTTGTAGGTCCACAACAGCTAGTGTGTGGAGGTAACCTACCCCTTGGATTAAGAAACTCTTCAGATCAGATACAAAACTACTCCGCTTGAGACATCAGTGTGCCTGAACACCCGCCAACTTTTCACCACCTTGACCTAAAATACTGAACCCAAGGGAGATTAGTCTGACAGCCAGGTATCTAACATTTTCAAGAGGCGATAATACAATAGCGTATTTCTCTAGCGGTAGGTTTGCTTTAAGAGCCCCCTCACAAACATGGTTTGTATTGGGAATATGAGGCCAGAGTTTCAGAAGAAAGTCAAAAGCAAATCTTATGTGAGCTGGCAGCATTCCTCCACCAGCAGGCCCTTGTACCGGGATCCAGTTATTAAATTCATATGCTGCGAGGCTTGTAATAAACCAACCAGCACACATTTATTCCTGGATTACCGACCAGAGCCGTGCCCCCCAAAAACAAAACAAAACACACATTCCCCGGATGCTTTAGAGCCGGAGACAGATGAAGCGCCGCCAGCGTTTAATTGGGATGAAGCAGGCAGCGGATATTTACTCTGTGCGCCGATGAGCTAGCAACCTTCAGCATTCAGACTAGAACCGTACCGAGTCCGGGCTGCTCTAAAGCTGGCCACACACGTTACAACGTGTAATGATGGTAAGAGGAATGCTACGAGAAACCATATTAAAACACGACGCGTTTCTGTTTAAAACTGGACCTGGATCGCATGTTGAGCTGCACCATTACAGAGCCCACTGTTGTGCAGGGATCTCCAAACTTTATAAACAAAGGGCCAGTTTAACGTCTTTCAGACTAAAGGGGGGCTGGACTGTGGCCGCTGGCAGTGGGAATAAACAATGCCCCATCTTTGGTGTCATTGGGAGGAATTGTGCCTCATTGTTGGTATCATTGGGCCCCATTGTTGGGGGGTCATTGGAAGGAATTGTGCCCCATCTGTGGTGTCATCAGGAGGAATGCTGACTCTTCGTTGTTGTCACTGGTGGAATTTTGTCTCATTGTTGGTATCAGTGATTAAAAATGGAGCCCCAAGAACCGGATTAAAAAAACAAAAACAAAAGCAAAGGGCCGCAGTTTGGAGACCACTGCTGTAGAGGATGCAAAGTCATGGGATAGGGATGAGCTCAGGTGTGTTTGCATGGAACACATAGCACGCAAGAAAGTTGGCGCAGCGCCACGCTAATCACAGGCAGTGAGATATTGCCCGATCTCTGCAGCCGCACATTGGGGCAATGTCTCACTGCCTGTGATTAGCGCAGCGCCGACTTCCTGGCGGGCTCTGCGCGTGTTCCATGCGAACACGCCTGAGCTCATCCCTATTGAATCAATGACAGCCAACAGTTCAGAGTCAGACCCTTATCGCAGTTGTACTATTTAGCAAAATGTAAAACCAAAGAAGATGCAACTGCAACTCAAGTGTTTGCAACCCCTGAAATGCATAGGTTTTTATCCTAGTGAATATCTTTGTCAGTCTTGGATAGTATGGGGAAGGATTAGAACCTCTGTCAATTTTTACCACTCTCTGTGGCTCCACTGCAGTGTTATTCAATTCCAGTCCTCAAGGCGCCCCAACAGCTCGTTTTCAGGCTTTTAATTATTTTGCACAGGTGATTTGGTCAGTTTCATTGCCTTAGTAATTACCACAGCCGTTTCATCTGAGGGAAATCCTGAAAACACGACCTGTTGGGGCGCCTTGAGGACTGGAGTTGAGAAACACTGATCCACTGGGTAGACTTCTCCAGAATTATCAATGTGTCGCTAGAACAAGAAATGAGGAGAAATCTCCTCCAAGTAGGACACAGACTGCAGTAAAGAAACTATTGTTAGAAACAGTGAGGATGAAACATCAGTCAGCCTACTATAGCCATCTGTGCCCCTAGTTGAGATTTTCCACCACTTCCCCTCTGGTAGAGGCCACTATCCAGCGAGACCTCAGACAGCAATAAGCTCCCCCAATGTCCAATGTTGTAAATTACCTTCTTAAAAGCAGACCTTCAAACCCACTCTGTACCAGCAGTGCTCCCCTCCCCTGGCGCTGCCATTAGAACGTGTGCACAGATATACCAAAGGGCTCTGCCAAGCCTCCAAGTGCTGGCAGAGTAGATTGGCAACATGGAGAGTGGGAAACATGGCAAGTGAGCACATGGTCAAGCAAACTTGTGCAAGCCCAGATTTGAAGCCCTGCAGCACATGCAGGGGGCAGGGAGAAAAAAAACTTCAGTAAGGCTGCTCCCATGAAACAAAACTAGTAGTAGTAATAGTACATTAGTGGTATGGTCTCTCAGAGGAATATGCTTTACATTTGTGGTCTTTGGGAGGAAGCCACCCCTTACAAAATAGCTAAAAAGATGAAATCGGTGTCAGTTTCTGAGCATCCGAGGAGGAGAAACTGCACACTGTTCAAGGAACAAACCTCTAGAGCAGGGGTCTCCAAACTTTTCAAACAAAGGGCCACTTTATTGTCCTTCAGACTTAAGGAGGGCTGGATTGTGGCCAGCAGGGGCAGAAAATGTCACGGGCCCAGCATCAGTGAGAATAAATATAGCCTCAGGGTGGGTGGTCAATAGGAGGAGGAGTATACCCCCTATTAGTAGGAGGAATAGTATCCCATCAGTTTTGGTGGAAGATATAGTACCCCATTGTTGGTGTCAGTGGGAAAAATGGTGCGAGGAATTTTGCCCCAAGGGCCAGATAAAGGCTAGCAAAGGGCCACATCTGGCCCTCGGGTCGCAGTTTGGAGACCCCTGCTCTAGAGGAACCCTGGTTGAGAAAGTATGGTTTACAGGTTTTTTTTATTACATAATCAATAGGATAATAAAACCACCTCTTTTCTGAGGTTCACATGGCTTCTCATATCTGTTGAGGATTCCAGCAGGAAGATCTCTTCACTACGTCTTCCACCCACCTTTGAGTTTTGGGTGTTTCTACCTACCTTGAATTCCTGCTCATTCTAAATGATCAGTCTTTAAAAGAAAGAAATTAAAAAGTTCAAAATAGAGAGCAAGACCTCCTCATAATGATTTGTGCCAAATGTGCAAAGATCTCACCACCGGAGACCCTGAGGAAGCTACAAGGTGCTATAACTCTCCATCATCTACCGATACGTGAAGCATTTAAAAGGAAGAAACAGTCACTTTTTATTAAGGGTGGGCTCAGGGGTGTTCGCAGGCTGCACAGATGCAGGGTACGTGGCTACATAGATCGGGAAATGTCTCACTGCCAGCGATTAGCGATGCGCAGTGTAAGCTTCCTGGTGGGTGCGGGCATGTGGAGCTGTGAACACGCCTGAGCCCGCCCTTAAAAGTGACCATCACCTCCTACAACTTTTTTTCCCCTTTCTTCTTTAAAGCCCACTACAAAACAAAATACTTACCTGACTGTTCAGCTGTGCAGTGGCTCTTGGAGACAGCTTGACCAAAGAATTCTTGACATCCAACACAATTTTGCTGGGTCAGCTGCCTCGTTACCTGCTATGGGTCCACCTGTCTGCCCCAGCATACCTACTGTTTTATTGCAGATATTTAGTGACAGAGGAGGTGGCGGATGGAACTACAGTTAATGGTCTTCCGGTGCTACAAAGAAGTGTGCCAGGTGATCTTGAAGAGTCACCTGAATCAATGAATCTTTGGCATTCAGCTTTCAAGTAATGTTAGCTGCCTGGTTCTACACCATGGTTCCAACTGCCATTCCTCCTTTTTCCATGCAGAGCTGTAGTAAAGGGAGGGATCTAGATTCTAGAAGGAACCACCCAGAAGATGCTATAGAAGAGCCACCTCAAGCAAGGAAGCCTTGGCATCCAACACACTGGTAATGTCATCTGCCTGTGGTCCCACCCATTGACCAACACATCTCTATTGTTTCCATAGAGAGCTGTAGTGACAGAAGGGTAGCTCTGGATAGAATCACAGTGCCGGACCGGCCTTCTGACTCTACCGGGAGTATGTTGGAGGCAAAACATTCTCTGGCTGGACGACACAAGCTCTGCCAGAGAGTGTAGATTTTAGTTTTTAAGAGGATTAAATGTAGCATAAGCACAGTATAAATATCACACGTTTCTCTTCCCCTTTGTTGTTCTCTCTTTCATTTCTAAGCCAAAATGAAGTTCCTAAATATGACAGCGAGGAAACATAACAGAGCACGCTAGCTGCGCCAAAAAAAAGCGGTCAGCTTAACCCCTGACACCGAAGCATGCAAAGATCAGAACTGTATAACAGTAGTTGTTCAGTCGGGATATTTTGAGATCACTAATAAGTGTCACAACGAGGAAGCAAAGAGTAGTAGTTACTGTGGTCCGAGTTCCTCGGAACTCTGCGCAGCTCATCCAGAACAATCTCATCTCCCCTGGAATGTTCAGTTGGAAAGCAGACACTGTGACAAATGCCAAAGACATGTATACAAATCAGCCGTACACTTGATAACCAACACTGGGAAACTGTTCCACTGCAAATAATGATAAAGCCCGAATGCCGGCTAAAACATTTGTGTTTGTTTTGGACAAAGTTTACACCCCCAGCATTTGCATTAAAAGTGTGCCACTTGTTGTTTTTACCATGCTAGGTTGCATTTTTTGGGTGCTGCAGTGCAAAGTTTTAATGCAATGTGCTGCTTGGATATGTTTTTATTCTTTATTTCACAGAAAAAAATAAAATAAAAATAAATTAAAAAAAAAGGTAAAAATTGTCCTGAGCCTATCAGAAGCTGCAATGTGCTACAAACGTGGTCATCAACCCTGTCCTCAGGGCCCACTAACAGGCCAGGTTTTATGTATTACCTTGGGGAGATGCAGACTAGAATACTGCAATCACTGAGCAGCAAATGAGATGTATTTCAGTTATCTTGCAAACCTGACCTGTTAGTGGGTCCTGAGGACAGGGTTGATGACCACTGTGCTACAATACAAAGCAACAAGTTCCATTTTTTTCCCGCCAGACATTGATGTAAACTGGCTCCATTGAAGATAAAGTTATTTGCCTTGTGCTGAAACGGTGTTAAGCAACGCCACCCCATGAGAGACGACTACCTTGGGAAAGGGATTCTGCGAGGACCCGAAGCATGCCCTTTGCTTTATATCAGGGGTCTGCAAACTTTCTGTCCTTCAGACTTTAGAAGGGCCAGGCTGAGGGCAGTGGGAATAGGAAACGTTCCAGCATCAGTGGGAGTAGACAATGTTTATGCCATGTCTCCAGCATGGTGGACAGTGGGAGAAAAAAAAAAGTCCCTGTGGTCAGGAGGAAGAATAGTGCCCCATCATTGGTATTAGTGGGTGGAATAGTGCCCCATCATTGGTATTAGTGGGTGGAATAGTGCCCCATCATTGGTATTAGTGGCCCATCATTGGTATTAGTGGGTGGCATAGTGCCCCACTGTTGACAGTGAGGGGAATAGTGCTTGGTAGCCATGTGATGAACGGTACCCCAAGGGCCAGATAAAGGCAAGCAAAGGGCTGCATCCGGCCCACAGGCTGCAGTTTGGAGACCACTGCTTAATAGGAATAAAAAGGACAAGACTATTGCTACACCAAGGTGTCCTGGTGAAGATTCTTATTACTGGTCCATCAAGCTCAACCAAAAAAAATAAAAATAAAAAAATAAAATAAAAAAAACACAAAAATAAAGAAAAAAAAGTACCTTAAAACCCCTTATAAAGGGTGGCCCAATATGCTGGGCTGAGCAACATGGGCAATTTTAATCACTTGCTGCATAGAGATTTAACAAATTGCTTGCAGTCATCTAAATAAGCTAGAGACACACAGAAGATCAGCATCTCGATAACTAATCATGGGTGTACCAAAAGACTGCCATACGTATGGAACAATGGCTACCGAGGGAGTAATCCTTGCTTGAGTGGTGAGCATGTTCTCTACAGAATTTGCTAGGTGTTCCTTTAGTAGTAACTGGTGGTGGATTCATTAATCTACCTCATCGTGTCCAGAACCAACACTACTCCAAGAAGCCGGCAGCCTAGGCCCAGTGGAACATCCCCTCCGATATCTCAGGTAAGTCACCAGTGGCACCAAAGATTACAATAACTGTCTGTAAGGGGAAAATTTTTACCACTGATTCTTCCAACTGTCCTCCAAACTATGAGAGGAGGGGAGGGAGGGGGGGGGGGTGACTACAATGACCACCATTGTAACAGGCAGTGAACCATGGTGGATTGATCTCCTGCCTCATGTCCAGCACCAATACTACTCCACAATGCCAGTGGCATGGGCCCAGTGGGACATCTCTGATTTTTCAGGCAAGTCACCACTGGCGGCTGGTGCTCCATTTTTTTGGGGGGAGGGGGAGGTGGCGGCAAACAAACACCCCCTCCAGGTCCGCACTCACCCCATCCAGGTCATGGCTTCCTTGGCTTCTCCTCCCAGCTAATCTGGTCGCCTGTCCTGATTGGCCGGGAGGAGAAGCCAGAAGGCAAATATCGAATATTGATTTGTGAGTGGGTTTGGGGCACAGTACTCTATGTCCCGAGCCCAAAATTGTTGAAGCCAATAAGAGCCTCAGGCTCTAATCATTTGCTTTAAATAAAAAAATAAAAATAAAAAAATAATAAATCTATGAGTCCGGTATGTAATGCCGCATACGCATGAGCAGAACGTCAAACAGAAAAAGTCAGACGGGAGCTTTTCATCGTATATTCCAATCATGTGTATGCCCCATCTGACTTTTTACGTCGAAAATTCTGACAGACCTAGAAATGGAACATGCTCTAAATATTTGCAACAGAACCAATGCCTATCGGGAAAAAAACGCTTGTCTGTATGCTGTTCCGACGGACCAAAAACAGCGCATGCTCTGAAGCTACTGGCTATTGAACTTCCTTTTTCTAGTCCCGTCGTACGTCACCACGTTCTTAACGGTCGAAATTTGGTGCGATCGTGTGTTACGCAAGATAGTTTCAGCGGAATTTCGTCGGAACTCCAAACGGAAAAACCTTCAGTGTTTATTCCAAAGGGTAAAACGTAAACGTCGCGTATACAGGGCATAAGGGGAATATTCTTCTGAATGACCACAGATTCTTCAAACTAGCCTCCAAACTATAGGGGAACTATATTGACCACCATTGTAACAGGCATTCTTCTCTTACTGACTACAAGCTGTTTCTGAAATACGTTGAAAAAAATGACCACAACTATAACAAGGAAAAAACTCACAAGAATATTTGCAACTTATAAAAGTGATGTCAATTTACAACCATTAGGGCCCATTAACACTTGGTGATTTTAAGGCAACCAAAATCTTGCAGTTTGATGCATGAAAATTCATGTCAAGTAAAGATCCCATTCTTCTCTATCGGGCCCTGCTCATATCTATGCGCTGCAGTTTAGAGTGAAAGGGAATCTATATGAACCCACGCACAGCGATGCGTGACCTCGGCTCTACATGCACACAGAACAATGTGAATCCAGCCTTCCTCTTAAAGGAAAAATGAGATTACCCATTTTTTGTGAGTAATTGCACCCTGGGTTAATGTAATGTGTGATATTTGCAGTCTTCAAAAAGCGCACATGCTCTGCCTCCTTATTGAGCTTGTCGATCAAGGCAAGCCGATTCTGGACGCACAAAGAGGAAGTAAAAAGCGCAAAAGAGGAATAAGAACCACAAAGCCCTCTGGAATCCCTCCTATTGAGATGGCTCAAGATTCGCACTCTTCCCCTCCAGGCCTTTTTGATCAGCAACACTAAACAAGATAAATGTTCTGCTAGTTCTCATCTCTCAGAGGATTTATAGAGATGCTTGAAAAGGTTTTCAAGCAGTTATAAAATCTATTCTCCTCCAGTAACATGCTTATTCATTTGCATCCAGTCTTTGCTGCAATCAGCCTCAGGCAAGCTTTACGCACTATAGTAGTGGTCCCCACACTGCTATAGGGCCCCACATGGCCCTTCACCATTCCCCCCCACCGGCACCAGCCACGGAGCACCATTCCCCCCCACCGGCACCAGCCACGGAGCACCATTCCCCCCCACCGGCACCAGCCACGGAGCACCATTCCCCCCCACCGGCACCAGCCACGGAGCACCATTCCCCCCCACCGGCACCAGCCTCGGAGCACCATTCCCCCCCACCGGCACCAGCCACGGAGCACCATTCCCCCCCACCGGCACCAGCCACGGAGCACCATTCCCCCCCACCGGCACCAGCCACGGAGCACCATTCCCCCCCACCGGCACCAGCCACGGAGCACCATTCCCCCCCACCGGCACCAGCCACGGAGCACCATTCCCCCCCACCGGCACCAGCCACGGAGCACCATTCCCCCCCACCGGCACCAGCCACGGAGCACCATTCCCCCCACCGGCACCAGCCACGGAGCACCATTCCCCCCACCGGCACCAGCCACGGAGCACCATTCCTCCCACCGGCACCAGCCACGGAGCACCATTCCTCCCACCGGCACCAGCCACAGAGCACCATTCCTCCCACCGGCACCAGCCACAGAGCACCATTCCTCCCACCGGCACCAGCCACGGAGCACCATTCCCCCCCACCGGCACCAGCCACGGAGCACCATTCCCCCCCCCCCACCGGCACCAGCCACGGAGCACCATTCCCCCCCACCGGCACCAGCCACGGAGCACCATTCCTCCCACTAACACAGACGATGCTGCACTATTCCTTCTGACACCAACAATGAGGCACTTTTCCTCCCACTGACTGAAGGACAGTCAACTAGTCCATTGTTTAAAATGTTTGGAGACCCCGGCACTAGAGCCATCTTTCTCAACTACAGTTCCTCTATACATTGCTGGGGGTTGCCTAAGCAATGAACAATTTCTGTCTTTCAGTAACTACCAGCATTAATTAACTTTTAATTTGTCTGTAAGGAGGACATTCCTCCTACAGACTGACTCTTACTGATGTGAGTGTCCTTCTCCCACTGACCACCAATAGATGAGACCATTACACTGACTACCAATGGAAGAAGGCACCTTTCCACTGACCACCACTGTACGGGGGGGGGGGGGGGGGGGGGGGCGACAATAGTTTTCACAGTGCGTCTTTTCTGGCCATTATTATTTTCTTATAGAGCAGTTAGGAGTAAATAAAAAAATTGCTGCGGGTTTCAAATATGCTAGATACAGTATATTATATATAATTTTACAACTTATTTACCTGTAAAATGTTGGCCTAGACTCTGCAACTTCCTACCTACTGAGTATCCCTCCCTATTGGTTTTCTGATGCAATAGAGAGCTTCTTTGATCAAGAGGGAGGCTTAGACCAGGGGGTCTCCAAACTTTTCTAAAGAAAGCACCAGTTTACATTCCTTCAGACTTTACGTGGGCAGGACTGTACCCAGTTGGAGTAAACAATGCTCAATCTCTGGAATTAGGGGGAGAAAAATTGTTGATGTTGGCGGCAGGGATTCTGCCTCAGGGGCTAGATAAAAGGCAAGCAAATAGCCACTTGCAGCCCCAGGGCCGCAGTTTGGAGACCCCTGGCTTAGACCACGATGACGGGGGGGGGGGGAAGAGACCATGGCAACTTTTACAGGAAATGTTGGTAATTTTGTTGTAAATTCGGCAACCTATATCTGATCATTTTGACATGTGGTTCTGGCTCAAGGTAGCCTTGACTAATGTAATTTCTCATGCACGCAGTAATTGCTTAGGCATGCAATAAACATTATTAGGATGTCTAAAAGCCACCAAGGTATGGGATTGTCTCAAAAAAAAAAAAAAAAAAAGGGGGAGAAAAAAGAAAAAAAGAGAAGACGGAAAAGATAAAAAAAAAGTTTTTCTCCTTTACCTTGGTCACTCTCTCCAAGCAAGCCTGGCCAAGAAATGTCAGCCAAGGTCATGGAGGGCCTTCAGATGCAAGATCATGGTCTGATACAACCAGAACCAGCACAATGAGCTGAACATTCAATTCCCTCTGTAGACACCTTTGTTTTTATAGGGAGTGTCAACTCTGCCTCATTTTTGTACAAGATCTAAGGTTGACCTCATCTGCCGCTCTGCGAGGCACTTGTATTGTGTATGTTTCATCAACCGGCTGCATTGCATTCATTGTTTTTTCAAAGCTTACACCCATACAAGTTCACCATGTCAAGTGTGTCTATGGATCATTTCAGGAAGAAAGTAGAGAATGTAGAACCTTGCATCAAAGCATATCTATAGGCAAAACCTTTTTTCCCACATTTTGGATAGAGTACAGAAGGGTTCAAATGCATTTCTCTCCCCCCCCCCCCCCCATCTGTGATATTTGGGGAAATTTCCCTTCGTTTTCTGACCTGCAGATACAGCAGAAGGCGAAAGAAAATCTCTTAGCCCTTGTACACACGGTCGGACATTCCGACCACAAAATCTGTCTGATTTTTTCCAACGGATTTTGTCTGAAACTGGCGTTGCATACACACGGTCGGACAAAGTTGTTGGAACGTGATGATGTTCGTTCATTGCGACGGGACTACGTTCAGGCTAGTAGACAATAGCTTTGGTCTCGTAATTTGATCTGAGCATGCGTGCCACTTTGTCCGATCAGAATGCTCTTTGTCGGAAATTTTATATCCAGCTCTCAAACTTTGTTGGTCGGAAATTCCGACGGGAAAAAGTCCCATGGAGCCCACGGATTATCCGACAACCCAGTCTGATCGGACATTTTTCTTCGGAATGTCCGACCGTGTGTACAAGGGCTAAGAGTTATCACTAGAACAAGCATTCCCTTTGGAGAAATTGGCTTTTATTATTTTTCTACTGACAACTCAAAATTGTAGGATTTTCCCCTCCCTTTTAGTTCCAGTAGCAACTGGATAGCCACCAGGACAAAAAAACACAACAAACGTCCCTAGCAGGGACCAGGGACACAGACAGCAATGAAAACCCAACATATTGTAACCCTGCATTGCTCGAAAAAAAAAAAAAAAAAAAGACGCACATCCACTAAGGTGGTCTGTTTAACAAGGTCAGAGGACTTGCAACGCACTGAAAAACAATCCATGTGGTGGATCGCTTCTAAGATCACAATGGATAGCCAATTCACAAGGAGATATCACCCCTGTGTTTTTGATCCCCAGAGACTAGACTGTGTTTTCTAAAAGCACAGAGATGCAACATGGAGAACTTTGATGTGCTTGCATGAAAACACACAATTCAGCCTGTCTTAACCTTTTAAAACACAGAGGAACCCTTGAAATAACTTTCTGGTCTCAGGGAGCCCCCCCACTAAAAATTACAATATCTACAAACTCATGATACATTAGTGTAAAGGTCAGTGGGAAGAACACTCCTTACACCGGTGGACATTGGGAAGAATTCCCCCCTTACAGATAGCTAAAAGGATCAATGGTGTCAGTGGAAAGTTCTGAGAGGCAGAAATGACTCAGATGAAAGAACCCCTAGTGGATGAACCCTGGTCTAAGTCAACGGGAGTGCACCTAGAACTTGGATAAATCGTGCTGCACCCAAAACCTCAGAGCACTGGTGTGAACCCGCTCTATGCAATTAAAGCAAAATTTCTTCCTTTTCCTGCTCTTGGCTCCTCCTCTTCTCAATGTGCCACCACTGTAAGCCATTTATTATTATGGCACACATGCGGGCTCAACCCAGATCCATGCTGCCTGTGTCCACCAACTGGGCTTGGCCCTACCCAACAGGATTTGACTGACAGCAGTTAAAAACTTGGCAGACTGCCTGGATTTTTTTCTTTACACACAGAAGTTTATCCCTTTGAGCTAAGGAGGAAGCGTTCGTTACAATGTTTCATGTTAAAAACTTGGCAGACTGCCTGGATGTTTTCTTTTGACAGCTGAGTGAGCAGATAAGTCTCTCCACTTGTTATATGAAAGAATCGGCAAACTCTGCAATAGAGATCGTCAGGGGGGTTGAATCGAGATCACAATTTAATTGATAATTAATTAATAGTGCAGCTTAATAGTGCAGCTCTCTTTTTCACAGCTGCTTTAAATCAATATCAATGACATGGTATTGATAAGAGCTCTTTTATCTAAGGGAAGTTCCCAAAACATGGCCGGTTGGGGGGGGGGGGGGGGGGGGGTTCTTGAGGACTGTGCTAAAGGAAGTGGAGAAAAAATAAATAAAAAAAGTCAGATCTGCTGGTAGGATTAAAAGTTTATAAAACTACCTTACAGAGGATACAGTAAAGCAAATCGCTGTGTTGATATGGACAGACTGCATTGTATATGTGGTTTTTGGTTTTCCAAAAGTG
>NW_027507718.1:506803817-506811317 GCF_037356315.1 Lithobates pipiens | reverse complement strand
CCATCTATCCATCTATCCATCTATCCATCTATCCATCTATCCATCTATCCATCTATCCATCTATCCATCTATCCATCTATCCATCTATCCATCTATCCATCTATCTATAAATCAGGGGGAGGGCCCTCCAGCTTATTGACAGCCTCAGCTCTGTTGACGTCTGCTGTCTGTCCCTTCCCTCCAATAAGACAAGCTGAATAATTCAGAATTTTTGCACAGATGTAAAGCCAATACTGCAGATAAACAGGTACAACTTATGTAGGAGGATTCTTAGTTTCTGTATCACCTGGGGATAGTCGCTTCACTGAGTATATAGAAGGGTTTACACCCACTTTAAGGCTGAGCTCCAGGCCAAGTGCTAAACACACAGATATATGAGAGACGTTTTACCTGCAAAAAAGGATTTGTACGCGTCCATTCAAACCTGAGATTTACACAGCTCTGCCCCACAGCACAGCCCTGTCTGGCCAGGTAGAAGACCCAGTTTTGTTTTTTATCTGTCCCTTCCCCAGTGTGATACTGAACAGTAAAGGAATAGCGGGAGATTGATGAGCTCATCTGTCAGTTACTTGGCTCTCTCTCCTCCCATCAGCAGGTTTCCTGTTGGCACATGAACGAACGGGTTTCTTGTGCTGTTTCTCCCTCTCCCAGTCTGAGCTCTGCTGTGCAGGGACTGCAGTGGGTTGATATCTGGGCAATGCAATGTCAGGTACTCACATTGGTTGGGGGGGGGCTCAATATACATATATGGAAACGCATGCTTTAACTCACACAGCAACGCGTGCTACATGCTTCACCAATGGTCAACACATGAAGTAAACGCACATGCGGTGCAATACAACATGCATTGTGGCCAAAATTGACACGATCGATTTTTGGGATGTGCTGGGGTGTTTGAAGCCCACCGATTTCTATAGGATGCCTTAATGCAACACACATTGACGCACCACCCAAAGATGAATGCCCCCCTTGAGGATGTATTAATTATGGAACTGCAATATTTGTGTATTTTATAGCCACCGCAGTTCATCATTATCATGAACCTAGGACATATTTAGAAGATCACACAAAAGTAGAGGCCTGACATATTCAAATTTACTCCAATTATAAAATGCCGGCTTTTATGGACTTCCCCTCCCGCATACAAGTCGAGATATTACAATGTAATCAGAGTAGACGGTATAAAATCTGGTTGTAGCATCTGGCTCGTTTTAGAAACAATACTAAAATGATTTGTATTTTGCTGTTTGCTCCCATAGAAGATTATCTGCTAGGCTTCGGAGATGCCAGGCCATAAAGAATTCATAACAGGAAAAGATAGAAAAGCTTTTATATGAAGGAATACTCTTTGGTGATTCTTTGGGTGACTCAGCTCTCATTAAAAATGCAGCATTGGAAAATCTCACAATTACTAGTATTGCCCAAAAATCTTTTAAAGAAGCTCTCCGAGGCCCAGAGCCAGGAGGAGCGCCACCCTCCGAGGCCCAGAGCCAGGAGGAGCGCCACTCTCCGAGGCCCAGAGCCAGGAGGAGCGCCACCCTCCGAGGCCCAGAGCCAGGAGGAGCGCCACCCTCCGAGGCCCAGAGCCAGGAGGAGCGCCACCCTCCGAGGCCCAGAGCCAGGAGGAGCGCCACCCTCCGAGGCCCAGAGCCAGGAGGAGCGCCACCCTCCGAGGCCCAGAGCCAGGAGGAGCGCCACCCTCCGAGGCCCAGAGCCAGGAGGAGCGCCACCCTCCGAGGCCCAGAGCCAGGAGGAGCGCCACCCTCCGAGGCCCAGAGCCAGGAGGAGCGCCACCCTCCGAGGCCCAGAGCCAGGAGGAGCGCCACCCTCCGAGGCCCAGAGCCAGGAGGACCTCCACTCGCCGAGGCCCAGAGCCAGGAGGAGCGCAACTCGCCGAGGCCCAGAGCCAGGAGGAGCGCAACTCTCCCAGGTCCAAAGCCTTCAACCCATTCTTACCAGGTAAATTCATCACCAAAAGATAGACATGGCTCCCTGCCAAGTCCCTATTTCATTCCTCTATCTGAAAAACCACAACGTGAAATCATTAAAATGGCAGAGCACCTCCAGTCTCCATATATAACCTTTAAAACAATATTCCTTCATTCTGAAACACGGAAGGCTGCAAGTTAATAGATCATTGAAGTCAGCTACCCAGAGTAGCCTCTGTATGCATGTGCCTGGTCTGCTTTAAAAAGGTGGAATTCCAGACAAAGCATTTCGATTTAGCTTTGGATGGAGTGGAGAACCTCTGTCAGGCCTTTATTGCTATGCATCTTCCTACTGTGAACGTGTGTCCCAGTGATGGTAGATAGGAGAAATCTACTGAGGAAGAGTTAGAACCACTTTCAGAAACTTCATAAAATTAAAAATTCTACATTGGGCGCAGTACAGGTGATCAGCTGTAGGTGAATTTTGGAGAGCCAAGTCACTAGGTGGCTTCAGTTTTTCAGCATCAAGGTCCTACTACAACAGTCCCCCTCTTCTGTCCACCTTGGACATGTTCCTAGTGAGACCTACCAACCCTTTGGGGGCTTCCCCAATCCTCTTCCTGCGTTCTACATAATATAAAACCCAACGTGTAGAGCGAGATCCTTGTGAAGTGAGTGGCCGCTGTACAGACCTAGAACTCCATTCCCAGGTCTACATGAAAGGGTGAGGTGCTTCAACTCCACACGTGATGTGCCACATTGGGTTGCTGATCACGTTACCTCTTTGAAATTATAATAATAATGGATAGATGGATGGAATTTTCCTGTAGGTTGGATTCTAATTCTAAAATAAGCATCTGACTTCTTCAAATCTGTTATTTCAGAGCGATGCCGGTCTTCCTGCATCCCGCACACAGGCCCTTTGCTACAGACAATGTCTCCCTCAAGTGTTAACAGGCACGGTGAAGTGAACAGCTCCTGTTATCCGGTACTACAGGAGATTGTAGCGGCACGCTCCCTCTCCCAGTGTGACCCCAGCAATGATGTGTGTGTGTGTGTGTGTGTGTGTGTGTGCGCATTCTGTACACTAACCTGGCGTGACCACAGAGCTGCTGAACCCAGCCTGACAATGAGCCTTTCCGGAATCATCACAGGTACGCCTAATCCCGAGCCATCAGCTTCTAGACAAGCCGTGCATTATACATACATGACGATAGCCATGTATTATTCACAGGAACAACAAATTGTACCGGAAAAGAGAAGCATGCTGAAGAGGTCAAGGGATCTATAATTCATCACCCCGTTCCTATATACTTTACAATCAGATGGTGTAAATCTGACCCCTGTCCTACCTTTCAGTCTCACGCAGTTGTACCAGCTCCTCTCCTGGGCTGAAATAACGTTATCTGATTTCCCTGCACACTGTGAGCTTCTCACAAGAAGTTGAACAAAAAGAGCAGAAATACCAGATTTACATGGGACTGCCCTCTACAGGCCATATGGGACTGCCCTCTACAGGCCATATGGGACTGCCCTCTACAGGCCATATGGGACTGCCCTCTACAGGCCATATGGGACTGCCCTCTACAGGCCATATGGGACTGCCCTCTACAGGCCATATGGGACTGCCCTCTACAGGCCATATGGGACTGCCCTCTACAGGCCATATGGGCTTCTCATACCAGCGATGTTCCAAGAAATCTGTGGTGAAAAAAAATACATGGACTGTTAGCCCAGTTAACCACCTGCACAGAGCTGCTACACACGGTCAGACATTCCGACAACAAAATCCGTCGGATTTTTTCCGACTGATTTTGTCCAAAAATTGTGTTGCATACACACGGTCGGACAAAGTTGTCAGAAAATGATGACGTGATGGCATTATTTCGTTGCAACGGGACTACGTAGAGGCTAGTAGCCAATAGCTTAGGTCTTGTAATTTGATCTAAGCATGCCCTTTGTCCGAACATTTGTAGAGAATTCCGATCGGACAAAGTCCGATCGGAACATGTTGTTGGGAAAATTTATATCCTGCTCTCAAACTTTGTTGGTCGGACATTCCGACGGAAAAAGTCCGATGGAGCCCACACACGGTCGGATTATCCGACAACATGGTCCGATTGGACATTTTCCGTCGGAATGTCCGACTGTGTGTACAAGGGCTTTAGAGAAATCCAAAGGCTTGGGACACCCCTAACAGGTATGCAAAATCAGGGATTCCGACTTCACTAACTACATGCTTATTCCAGCAGAGGCAACTCAGGGGCCACAGCCAGGCAATTAACATCTTAGAAGAAAGTCACTGATGGATTGCAATAAAACAGTCATGAAGAGAACTTTGCTCATTGGCTTGATGATGCTGTGTCTGACTAATCCAGGCCTGTCATTGTCCTTACTAATGATTGGACGGCTGCAATCCTTTCCTTTGGAGAACTAATATATATATATATATATAATGTACAATCACTTCCCTTCATATCCTGCTTGTGTTTAGTTTGCCGAAAAAGAATTCTGGTTGACCTCTCCATACACTTCAGCCATTTATCAGATTTCAACTCATCAACCATTTATCAATGGTGGAAAAAAAAAAAAAAAAAAAAAAAACACCTCAACCCCCCCCCCCCCCCCACCAACTGCCCCGTGCCCAGCTCAACCCCCCCACCAACTGTCCCGTGCCCAGCTCAACCCCCCCCACCCCACCAACTGTCCCATGCCCAGCTCAAACCCCCAACCAACTGTCCCGTGCCCAGCTCATCATTTCTCCCATTCCAGTGATCCGTTCTGCCCTTTTCACACATCATAAGCCAGTTAGGCTCCTTTCACACTGGGGCAGTGGGTCCGTTGGCGGTAAAGCATCGCTATTTTTAGTGGCGCATTACGGTCGTATTTGCAGGGGTATTTGGCCGCTAGCCGGGCACTTTTAACCCCTGCTAGCGTCCGAAAAAGGGTTAAAAACCACCCGCACAGCACTGCTACAGTGGCGCTTTGCCGGTGGCATAGCCACGTCGCCCATTCATTTCAATGGGCAGGAGGCGGTATATACAAACACACACAAACCACTCCTTCACTTTTTTTTTACCATCCTGCCAGCGCACGGGTCCAGTGTGAAAACCGTCGGGGCTTTCACACTGGAGAGCGAGGAGCGGCTCTTTCAGGGCGCTTTTGCAGGCATTATTTTTAGCGCTGTAGCGCCTTCAAAGCGCCCCCAGTGTAAAAGGGGGTCTTGGGAAGAACCTGTCAAGATAAAATATGGGAGATGCTACTGTAAACCCCAGGAGCTGTCATCCTATTTTGCTATTTAAGTCACTGAAAAGTAACACCAGTTCAATTATTTGACCAACTAGGATGACAACCACACCGCTCAAATCAAGTCAGCAATACCAGCTTCCTTAAATTTTACCAGCGCAGTAGCTTAGTGGTTAGCATGTCTGCTTTGCAGCACCGGAGTCCTCGTCTAAATACCAACCAGGATAATATGTGCATGGAGTTTGCATGTCCTCGCTGTGTTTGCATGCGTTTCCTCCAGGTACTGCGATTTCCTCCCACTTTCCCAAGACATGCTGGAAGGGAAATTGGGGAAAAATTGGGGAGGGGTTGAGGAAAGACCTGGCTACCTATTGCGTAATAAATTCCAAGGAAAAAGGATCTTAAGCATATCAGTCACAACTGTATAGATATATACAGAATTATACCGAGACAGGTCCCCTTTAAGAATCCAGAAGCAGTTTAGAATTTGCAGATTGAAAAGATTCCCGCAATACAACAGGGTAGCTGCAGTATGTTTTGGTGGACTACAAGTCTCAGCACCACCAACCTATCACACTGGGGGGGGGGGGGGGGACTGGGCGCTTCTAATACCACCAGACAGTCGAAAGACTGGACTTTGCCATACCAAGCTGGCTGAGAAGACGGTGTGCTCTCCAGTCTGAACAAGCAGCCAGCAGCACTAACAATATTAATAATCCTGCCACAATTGGAATAATACATGAAGCCGTCCCCTGCTGACACCAGTGAGGAGCACACGCTAAGCGCAACACATGACGCGCCTTCATGTGAACAGAAAATTATTGCACACAGCCCCAATCCTTGGACCCCACAGGGATACTGCACGCAGCCCCAATCCTTGGACCCCACAGGGATACTGCACGCAGCCCCAATCCTTGGACCCCACAGGGATACTGCACGCAGCCCCAATCCTTGGACCCCACAGGGATACTGCACGCAGCCCCAATCCTTGGACCCCACAGGGATACTGCACACAGCCCCAATCCTTGGACCCCACAGGGATACTGCACACAGCCCCAATCCTTGGACCCCACAGGGATACTGCACACAGCCCCAATCCTTGGACCCCACAGGGATACTGCACGCAGCCCCAATCCTTGGACCCCACAGGGATACTGCACGCAGCCCCAATCCTTGGACCCCACAGGGATACTGCACACAGCCCCAATCCTTGGACCCCACAGGGATACTGCACGCAGCCCCAATCCTTGGACCCCACAGGGATACTGCACACAGCCCCAATCCTTGGACCCCACAGGGATACTGCACACAGCCCCAATCCTTGGACCCCACAGGGATACTGCACACAGCCCCAATCATTGGACCCCACAGGGATACTGCACACAGCCCCAATCCTTGGACCCCATAGGGATACTGCACACAGCCCCAATCCTTGGACCCCATAGGGATACTGCACACAGCCCCAATCCTTGGACCCCATAGGGATACTGCACACAGCCCCAATCCTTGGACCCCATAGGGATACTGCACACAGCCCCAATCCTCGGACCCCATAGGGATACTGCACACAGCCCCAATCCTCGGACCCCATAGGGATACTGCACACAGCCCCAATCCTCAGACCCCATAGGGATACTGCACACAGCCCCAATCATTGGACCCCACAGGGATACTGCACACAGCCCCAATCATTGGACCCCACAGGGATACTGCACACAGCCCCAATCATTGGACCCCACAGGGATACTGCACACAGCCCCAATCATTGGACCCCACAGGGATACTGCACACAGCCCCAATCATTGGACCCCACAGGGATACTGCACACAGCCCCAATCATTGGACCCCACAGGGATACTGCACACAGCCCCAATCATTGGACCCCACAGGGATACTGCACACAGCCCCAATCATTGGACCCCACAGGGATACTGCACACAGCCCCAATCATTGGACCCCACAGGGATACTGCACACAGCCCCAATCATTGGACCCCATAGGGATACTGCACACAGCCCCAATCATTGGACCCCATAGGGATACTGCACACAGCCCCAATCATTGGATCCCACGAGGATACTGCACACAGCCCCAATCATTGGATCCCACGAGGATACTGCACACAGCCCCAATCATCGGATCCCACGAGGATACTGCACACAGCCCCAATCATCGGATCCCACGAGGATACTGCACACAGCCCCAATCATTGGATTCCATGAGGATACTGCACACAGCCCCAATCATTGGATCCCATGAGGATACTGCACACAGCCCCAATCATTGGACCCCATACTGTGGTTCCAATGGTTGATTAAGGCTGTGT
>NW_027507718.1:506781317-506798817 GCF_037356315.1 Lithobates pipiens | reverse complement strand
TGAACGGGAGGCAGTTTTCAGGCGCTTAGCAGAGGCTATTTTCAGCACTAAAAACCTTTGAAAACCGCCCCATTGTGAAAGGGGTCTTAGTTAAGATGGCCACCATTGCAGAATTGGCTCGGGTGAGGACAGCGCTGGATCCCTGGGACAAGTAAGTGCCCTTAAATTGAAAGTCAGCAGCTACAAGATTTTTATTTTAATCGATTTAACTGGAGCGCCTCTTTAAACTGATTCACTGGCTTCAATTATCCCCATTTAAAAAAAAAAAAAAAAAGATCCAGGCAGTAGAGCGATCGTTATATTGTTCAATCAGGTGGTTGTTTATACAAGATGAAACTAAGGCTCAGTTCACAGCAATGCAGTTTTTTTTTTTCCCCAATGCTTTTTTCAGAAACGCAGGACATATTTTAAACGTGGGTTCCTATGGAACACATTCACATCAATGCGTTTTTGTGTCTCTTCATTATAGGAAAAGGGTCAGTGACAAAATTTTATTTATTTATTTTTACACGCAAAACGCTGCTTTTTTGGTTTTAATAGAGAAGCGGCAAAAAAAAAAAAAAAAACATGTAGTGCATTTTTAGTGCTTTTTTTGATGCGTTCGCATTATTTAATTTGTCCAAAAAAACAAATTGGCCAAATAAGAAAATATATATATATATATATATATATATATATATATATATATATATATATATATATATATATATATATATATATATATATATATATATATATATATATATATAAATAAAATAAAAAGAGTCTGCCGAAAATGCGGAAAGCACTGGTGGGAGTAGTGTGTAAAAAATAAAATAAAAATTACATTAAAAAAAATAAATAAATAAAAATAGAAAAAAATTATAATACCTAGATCAAGGTTTGATCCAAATCAGTGCCAGGGATGGTGTTTGGATCAAGGTCAGTATATTTTTTTTTTAAGTATCATTGTTTTAGGCTACTCACACTGGAGGCACTTTACAGGCGCTACAACGCTATAAATAGCGCCTGTAAAGCGCCTTGAAAGAGCTTCTCCTCTCACTGAGGGCTTTCACACCGGAGCGCTGCGCTGGCAAGACATTGAAAAAAAAAAAGTCTTACAATCCGCATCTTTGCAGCGCTGTATACACCGCTCCTAAAGCGCCCCTGCTCACTGAAGTTAATGGGCAGCGCCGCCGTACCTTTTTTTAACCCTTTTCCAACCATTAGCAGGGGTTAAAAGTGCCCCGCTAGCATCTGAAAACCTCAGTAAAAACTACAGTAATTGTTTTAGCGGCGCTTTACCCCCCCAACGCCCCAGTGTAAAAGTAGTCTTAAGCCCCATACACACGGTCGGACTTGTACAAACTTTTCCGTGGACTTTTGTACAAAGTGTGTTGTCCACAAGTTTGTATTGCATACACACGGTCGGACTTTTTGACAACAAACACGAACGTAATGACGTCACAACCTACTGACGCCGCTTCAAAAGAGGACGTTCAATGACTCCAGCGCCACCTTTGGTCAACTTCTGTATTGTAGTCTGATCGTTTGCAATGGTTCTGAGCATGCGTGTTTGTACCTTGTACAAAAGTCCGATGCTTTTGCATACACACGGTCGGACTTTGCTCCATCGGACTTCTGTTGTCAAAAAGTTTGTCCGTTCGCAGAGCCAACAAAAGTCCGATGAAAACAGAAAAAGTTTGTCCGATGGAGCGTACACACAGTCGGATGTTGCTCCAAAACAGCTAATTTGCATGTTTGTTGTCAAAAAGTCCGACCGTGTGTACGGGCCTTTAGGTAGGACAAAAAATAAATAAAAAATAAGGCAAACAATTGCTTCTGGTCGGTACTACGGGTACAAAAACAAAAAGTACTATACCCATATGTGGTATCGCTGCGATCTTCAGGAGCAGGAGAATTTATTTTGGGTTGTTCCTTGGTGGTAGGTTATGGCAGAAGAAAGAAAGAAAGAAAGAAAGAAAGAAAGAAAGAAAGAAAGAAAGAAAGAAAGAAAGAAAGAAAGAAAGAAAGAAAGAAAGAAAGAAAGAAAGAAAGAAAGAAAGAAAGAAAGAAAGAAAGAAAGAAAGAAAGAAAGAAAGAAAGAAAGAAAGAAAGAAAGAAAGAAAGAAAGAAAGAAAGAAAGAAAGAAAGAAAGAAAGAAAGAAAGAAAGAAAGAAAGAAAGAAAGAAAGAAAGAAAGAAAGAAAGAAAGAAAGAAAGAAAGAAAGAAAGAAAGAAAGAAAGAAAGAAAGAAAGAAAGAAAGAAAGAAAGAAAGAAAGAAAGAAAGAAAGAAAGAAAGAAAGAAAGAAAGAAAGAAAGAAAGAAAAGAAAGAAAAGAAAGAAAAGAAAGAAAGGAAAGAAAGGAAAGAAAGGAAAGAAAGAAAGAAAGAAAGAAAGAAAGAAAGAAAGAAAGAAAGAAAGAAAGAAAGAAAGAAAGAAAGAAAGAAAGAAAGAAAGAAAGAAAGAAAGAAAGAGATTAAAGAAAGAAAGAGATTAAAGAAAGAAAGAGATTAAAGAAAGAAAGAGATTAAAGAAAGAAAGATTAAAGAAAGAAAGATTAAAGAAAGAAAGATTACTATTTTTGCGGCACAAAGTAGTTGTGATGATATATGTACAATTTTACCAACATGTAACACGATCGGGAAATTCCGCCAGCAAAAGTCCGATGAGAGCTTTCGGTCGGAAAATGCAATCGTGTGTACGCTCTGACTTTTCCTGGCGGAATTTCGGCCAGCAAAAGATTGAGAGCAGGTTCTCCATTTTTCGGTCAGAAAAAGTTCTGATCGGAAATTCCGATCGTCTGTACGAATTCCGACACGCAAAATGCCTACACATGCTCGGAAACAATTGGACGCATGCGCGGAAGCATTGAACTTTACTTTCTCGGCTCGTCGTAGTGTTGTACATCACAGCTTTCTTGACGGTTGAAAGTTCGGAGAACTTGTGTGACCGTGTGTATGTAAGACAGCTTGAGCGGAATTCCATTGGAAAAACCATCAGAGCTTTTTCCGACCAAAACTCTGATCGTGTGTACGGGGCATTAGATTTGTTCTACTCTTATGCATGAATGGGGGGGGGGGGGGGTATTTCAGAATCGGTAAGCGGCAATATAATGAAAAGGTCTGCTTTTGGGTTTCATCCCGCTGTAATTGGGATTGTTGACAAGATCGCAAGAGTCGGCAAAAATAGAAAAACTCATCTTGATGCGAAGGCACAGAAAACACAGCGCTCCCACGGGAGGGAGGGGGGCGGCAGCCCCCGGGTGCTGTTGTACAAGGCGTGATATAGATATACATTGTGCAGATGTCTCCTTTAATGAAATCAGCGTGTCATCCTCTTCCAGTAATGTATGGGCATCTGCACAATGTAATTAACCCTTCGTCACAGCGGGTCCCTATGAGGCTTGTTCTGTGGACGCAACAAGGAGAGGTGGTAATTGTACAAGACGCAGAGGTCAGCTCCGTTTAAAGGGCAAGTTTTCACAAGATACGGGGGTGGATTTAAGTAAAACTGAAGCACGCACAATCTGGTGCAGGTCTGTATAGAAACAAATCAGCTTCCAAGTTTTATTGTCAAACCTGAAAATTGAGCAAGCTAGCTAGAAGCCGATTGGCTACCCATGCACAGCTATACTAGATTCTGAACTCTCCAGTTTTTGTCATTTAAAAAAAAAAAAAAAAAAAGGGAACTGCCAATGTTGACCTCCTTCTGAAAACGGTGCTGGCCGTCATACTGATCCAACAGCTTCAGTGCTTTTCCAGCATAAAAAAAACATGCATGTCAGCAATGTGCTTAACCTCTTAGCGTCCACGCTATAGCTGATTGACGGCCACAGCACGGACCTGAATTTCCGGAAGACCGTCACACCCTTGGCGTGTGCGCTGTGATCGCTAAGTCACTGAGACTCCGGTGATCACAGATCCCGGCCCCTTACCACATGATCAGCTGTCAGCAAATGACAGCTGATCAGATGATGTAAACAAAAGCACGGTAATTGTTTTTTTTCTCCTCACACTGATAGTGACATCAGTCCCGAAGAGGAAGAGTGGCTAGTGCCACCTGCCAGTGCCCACCAGTGCCACCTATCAATGCCCACCAATGGTGCCAATTAGTGGTGTCTAGCAGTGCTGCCTATCAGTGTAACCAACCAGTGCCCATTGACGCGCGCCCCCCCCCTCCATTACTGCCACCTCATCAGCGTACATCAATGAAGGAGAAAAATTACCCGTTTGCAAAATGTTATAAACAAAATATCTAAAAATGTTAAAAAAAAAAATTTAATTTATTTATATAATATATATATATATATATATATATATATATATATATATATATATATATATATATATATATATATATATATATATATATATATATATATATATATATATATTCGGTCTTTTTACATTTTTTTTTTTTTAACAAAAAAACTGCAGAAGTGATCAATCGCCACCAAAAGAAAGCTCTATTTATGGGGGGGAGAAGGTAAAAATTTTATTTGGGTACAGTGTTGTATGACCGCGCAATTGTCAAAGTGCATCAGTGCTGAAAGCTGAAAATTGGTCTGGACAGAAGGGGGGGGGGGGGTTAAGTGCCCAGTAAGCAAGTGGTTAGAGTGGCTGTAAAGTCAGAATTGTTTTATTTTTTTTATCTGAATGCATTTTGTGTTCATCATACTGGAAAGGCGCCTTCAAGTGCAGCAAAAAAAAAATGTGTATAGGTGTGAAAGGGAGCGGAGGGTGAGCCGTCCCCCAAACACAAGCGTAAACAAGCCTTTAGGCCTGGTTCACACCTATGCAGGTTGCATATTCCAGGTGCATTTTGCATTTTTTCAATACACGTTTTTGATCCATTGAAGTCTATGGAACCAAAAAAAAAAAAGTGCCTGGCCCCTTTCATAAAAACGCACAGATGTGAACGTGACCCATAGGAAACCACATTAAATGGATTGTAGTGCATTTCTGCAAAACGGAAACGCACACCAAAAAAATAAAAAATAAAATGCATAGGTGTGAACCAGGCCCAAGATGATGCATTACAATTCAAATCCCAATCTCAACACTATCTGCCTGGAGTTTGAGTGGTGGGGCAGGTAAGTACATATAGGGGTTGATTTACTAAAGGCAAATAGACTGTGCACTTAGCAAGTACAGTTGCTCCAGAGCTTAGTAAATGAGTGGAAGCTTTATTTTGCAAAGAATACTTAAATCACAAGCAAAGAGAAGAAAGAAAAAAAAAAAAAAAACCCACACACATATTGGATGATGGAAGTCAGCAGGCTTTGTTGTATCACAGTCACATGGTCATTTAAGTTACTTTAGGGTTTTTATTCAATATGTGCAAAGAGAGATCACACAAATACTTAGTGTAACAATTATTAAAGATAATGACAGATAAAGACAAAGAAAATAGGAGAAGAAAATCCAAAGATGTTGTTTCCACCATGGGTCGGGGGGGTGGCATGGCACAAGTGACCAGATATGCATGCACGATTGCAAGCTCTGAAGACAAAACCATTATTACAAGCTGTGTGTGTTATTTAGGGGAGAGTGTCCAACCAATCCCCCTCTGGAGCACAATGACCTCACATTCAGCTTGTAATACTTGTCTCGTCTCCAGAGCTTGCAATCATGCATGCATACATCTGTGGTCACCTGTGCCATGCCACTTAATGGGGGGGACCCATGGTGGGAACAACATCTTTAGTTAGATGTTCTTGTCCTGTTTTCTTTTATCTGCATTGGTCATCATGCTTAATAAATGTTACCCTTATAAAGATGTTTCTTCCACTATGGGCCCCCCCATTAAGTAGCATGGCACAGGTGACCACAGATGCATGCATGCATGCATGATTGCAAGCTCTGAAGACAGACAAGTATTACAAGCTGAATGTGAGGTCAGAGGGGGATAGGTTTGACATTTCCCTAAATAACACACACACACACACCTTGTAAATAATGGTCTCGTCTTCAGAGCTTGCAATCATGCATGTGTCCGTGGTCACCTGTGCCACAGAAATACACAAGGGGAGAGGCACTTCTGGGTGTACATATAGAACAGGTTTATTAAACACTTGTGCCCCGTACACACGGTCGGACATTCCGACTACAAAATCTGTCAGATTTTTTCCGACGGATTTTGGGCCAAACTTATCTTGCATACACACGGTCGCACAAAGTTGTCGGAAAATCCGATCGTTCAGAGCGCGGTGATGTAGAACACGTACGACCGGACTATAGCCTTCGTCTCGTAATTTATTCTGAGCATGCGTGGCACTTTGTGCATCGGAAAATTTTAGATCCAGCTCTCAACCTTTGGGTGTCGGAAATTCCGACGGAAAAAGTCAGATGGAGCCCACACAAGGTCGGATTTTGCAACAAGATCCGATCACACATTTTACGTCGGAAAGTCCGATCGTGTTTATAGGGCATTAAAAAGTGGCAACTCACATTTGTGAAGTAAAAATAAAAATAATTTAATAAATAATCTGTGCCATGCCACTTAATGGGGGGGGGGGATCCGTGGCAGAAACAACATCTTTAGTTAGGTATTCTTGTCCTATTTTCTTTATCGGTCATCATCTTTAATAAATGTTGTATTTATAAGTATTTGTGTGATCCCTTTTGGCACATATCGAATAAAAACCCTAAAAGAACAAACCATCACGTGACTAATAGCAAATGAGCGGAGGCGTGTTGTAAGCTCTGGAGCAGTTGCACCTGCAAAGTGCACACTGTTTAGTAAATCCTCCCCATAGTCTATCAGAAAACTTTTTTTTTTTTTTGTACAGGCGGCGACAGAGTTGCTTTAAGACCATCTACTGAAGAAGAGACTGCAAATGATACTTTCACTTCACACCAAAACATCCTGATCCCCTCCGCACACAGACACAGCGGCTTCCTGTTCAGGCCGATGAACACTGCAAACGTCCGCCACTTTGAATTCAGAACTCATCCGCGGAGCAAACATGATCCTCCTGTAATGCAAGCAATGGCCTACATCCTCCGCAGCACACATACCTAGAGATCAGCTTTATCTGAACAATCCTATCAAAGTGTGTGAAGGTTTTACAGTCGGGTTTCTACACATCACATAATTTAAATATTTGCTCATTACGTATGCAGGCTTTGCTTCCTGCTGCACAGTGCCTGTGGTTTACCAGGAATGTCGGGGCTTGTCAACATTCTGTTAGATAAATAAGTGATGGAGATCAGCCTGATGTAAAAAGGTTATCAATGTGTGTTTGCAATAACCGTTTTTCTATTTAATTATTCAAGGCAAAGTGACGTTTTGAGGTTGGTTTACTAAAACTGGAGAGTGCAAAAATCTGGTGCTGCTGTGCATAGAAAACAATGACAAAAAACAAACCTGGATGCTGACTTTACTATGCAGAGCTGCACCAGATTTTGCACGCTCCAGGTTTTAGTAAATCAACCCCTTTGTGTCATGTTCCCCACTTACCGACCCAACGATACTTCACCACTTCTTCCTCCATCACAGTCACCACCAAAATATTCAGTATTGGAGCGTCAACCTCTCCATCGCGTGTCAGTGCCCACCCCGGTCTCAGTCATGTGCTCCCCCATACCCAAAACGGCTGGGCACTTTGAACAAGCTTCAGCAGAGTAAAGAGAAAATTGAGCCATGTATGGCTGAATAGGGAATGGATATGCTCACCGATCTGCCAAGCACACGGTATAGCCTGGAAGACCTTAAACCCTGGTGAAATCAGCAGTCAGATCTTGACCTTGGTCGGACCTTCAGGATGCCCCTTTGCCATTCCAGAATGCAGTGCAAGCATTCCTCTATTGGTCTGTCGAAGGACTGGCTTGAAGGACAAACCAGGGTCTAAGAGTAGGGTCTTCAAGCAGATCGATTGTACTTTTTTGGCTGTGAACAAATATTTAGTCCTTTTGAAGAGCTCTGGAACCCAGGCGTCTTCAACTGGTAGACACCGGCTTGAGCTCTTAAAGTAGACTTCATGCAAAAGGAGAGGGTTATGCCAACGGATATGTGACCGGTGTGTCTCTCTTCTTGTGCCAAACATACAGTATAGCCTGGAAGGCCTTAAACCCTGGAGAACTCAGAAATCAGACCTCGACTTTGGATCGACCTCTGGTACACCTCTTTGCCATTTCATAATCCAGTGCAGGCCCTTCTTTATTGGTCTGTGGAAGGACTGGCTTGAAGCACAATCCAAGGTCTAATACTAGTGTTATCAAGCAGACTGCATGTAGATTTCTGCCTGTGAACAACTAGTCCTTTTAAGAGAGCTCAGGCCTCTTTACTCGGTAGGCATTGGCTTGAGCTCTTAAAAGCAGACTTCATGCAAAAGGAGAGGGTTGTGGCCATTGATCTATATGACTGGTGTGTCCCTCTCCTTGTACCAAGCATACAGTATAGCTTGGAAGGCATTAAACCCTGGAGAAAACCGCAATCAAGTTTCCACCTTGGTGAGACCTCTGGTACGCCCGTTTGCCATTTCACAATGCAGAGCAGGCTCTTCTCTATTGGTCTGTAAAGAAGGCCTGAATTGAACCTCAATTAAAGGGATAACGCTAGGATTGTCAAGCAGGTTGCATGTACTTTTTTTTGCCTTTGAACAAATTTAGTCCTTATAAAAAGAGCTCTGGAATTCAGGTGTCTTCACCCGGTAGGCATTGGTTTGAGCAGTGAACGTAAATTTTATGCAAAAAGGAGAAGGTTGTAGCCATTGATAGGTGACCGGTGTGTCCCTCTCCTTGTGCCAAGCTTACAGCATAGCCTGGAAGAAGCTTAAATCTTGGCAAAATCCATTACCAGACCTCCACCTTGGGACACTTCTTTGCAATTTCACAATGTAGTGAAGGTGCTTCTCTACTAGTCTGTGAAGGGGCTGACTTGAAGCTCAAGCAAAGGCCTAACACTAGGGTCTTTGATCAGATTGCAGTTACTTTTTTGGCTGTGAACAAATATTTGGTCCTACCAAAGAGTTCTGGAACCCAGATGCTTTTATCCAGCAGGCGTTGGCTTCAGCTCTTTGAACAAACTGTAGGTACCTTTTTGACAGTGAGCAAATATTCAGCCTCGTCAAGGAGCTCCTGAATGCAGATGTCTTCACCCTGGCATTACAGGAGGTTTTTCACCTCAAAGCATTGAGGTGAAAACCCTTGAATGTCTACAACCCCTTTAAACCCAGACGAGTCAGACCTCTAGGGTGCCTCTCTTTGCCATTTTGCAATGCAGGTGTTTCGTCACATATGACGACCCATCACATTTGGCTACCCGCTGGCCATATACGTTCCAACACTGTGGCGCTCTGCACTTGCGCAGAATTTTGTGGCCACAGTCCAGGTTCAAGCCCCATCATCCAAGTGGACATAGTGTTCGATTATAATTATGCCGAGCGAAGCAAGGCCATGCCCGAAGTGTGGCGAACGAAGTAAGCCCACAAGGGGCCCTGTGGCAAAGTGGCCTTACAACAATGTTGGCGCGCATATGGCGGCATTACACGTGCGCAGTCCAGTGGGTAGCCAAATGTGATGGGTCGCCATATGCGACGAAACACAGGAACTTCTCTATTAGTCTGTGGAGAGGGTGAGTTGAAGCTCAAGCCAAGGCCTGCTGAATGAAGAGGCCCGGGCTGCAGAGCTGCTTGAAAGGACCAAACTTTTCCTTACAGCAAAATGTTCTAAGATGCAAACGTTCGTAGGACTTGTGTTTCTGCTTGACATTTACTTGAGACTTTAATGCAGTGTTTGCTCTTCTGCAGCACACTGGTTGAGCCCAGCGCTGGAGGAAAGGCTGTGTGTGCACATCCTGGGTGTAGAGATTTACTGCTTGCTCTAGCGTGACTGTGTGCACACCTCCCCGTCACTTCTTCATTCTCTTCCCCTCACACAGCGGAAAGCAGATCGTCACTACACACGGTGACTGCCAGCAAGAGGACTTGCTGCAAGTATATAATACTCCCTGCAGATGACCCAGAAATCTCTGCCTGCGGATATTGAAGAATCGCCTTTCTAGGTACTCCAGACAATTACAGCAACTGCCAGCACTGAAGTTAAAGTATATGTGAACCCTCGCCCTGTAAAACAATCTATTCAGTGAGAATAGAAAGCAAAACATTTGCGTATCGTATAGATATATATATATATATATAAAATAAAAAAAGGGTATAAAGTGACCATATAACTTCTGTTCTCAGCTGCATAAGGGGCTTAGAGAGGTGGGGGTGGACAAACAGCAGTACACTAATCTTCCCAGTGAATGGCTGTGCAGAGGGTGGGGGGGTGTCAGCACAAGTCTGATCATTGGAGAAAAGGCAAGCCAAGCTCCCAGTAAAGCCAGACAACTGATCACACAGAGATAGATGTGCTCTCATGCCTAGTGTAGTCAGTTTGAAATAGGAAAGCCTGGGAACTGGCCAGATCACCAGGTATTTCACACAAAGGAAGCAATGCAAAGAGAACCGGATACTTTTTCAAACACAAGTATAAGGCATAACAGACACATCAAGAATATGAAATGTTGGGATAACATTCCTTTAGCACACTCGGGAATCCTTTGAAATTAATCTATGACCATTTCCATTCAGGGCAAAAGTGGCAGGTTCTCTTGACTTGTCACCCTACCAGATGCCCGCCAACCCATCCATTGACACTTTCACTGTACTATTTGGGAGCCTAAGCCCAGTACTGGGCAAAGTTCAATGTTCAAACGTACATAGCATTGATGACCTTCGCCATTGCCTGGTAATAAAGAATTGGCCGGCCCAGTCTCTCCCATACTGAGAAGGGTTAGGCATCCCTAAAGGGCCCATCAGATGGAGCAAGCAATACGGGAGCACAGAGAAGGCAAGTATTAGCGGGTAGGGAGGGGAGATGGAAGAGCGTACCATTAAGAGAACCTATCATTTTGTCCCAAGCAACATATTCACTAAACTACCAAACTGGAGCAGCCCTTATACACCATAAAGAGGAGCTCCAGGCTCCCCCCCCCCCCCAAAAAAAGATGCAAGTCAGCAGCTGCAAATACTTTAGCTGCTGACTTAATATAAAAAAAGGACACTTACCTGTGCAGGGATCAAGCAATGTCCTCACCCAAGCCAATTCTTCAATCGGCTTCGGGTGCAGGCGCCGGCATCTCAAATAAGGTCCTATTCACACCTGAGCGTTTTCTAGCTTGAAGCTACAAAAACGCTGGAAGGGAAAAAAAAAAATCTATTACCCTCAATGGAGATGGTTCACATTTCCACTCCAAGTCGCCTGAAGCTCAAACAAGATCTGGACCCTTTTTTGTTGCTCGAATCGGGCAGATTTGGGGGTTTTTCTATTTATTTATTTTTTTAACATTGGTGACCTTTTGCCCTGCACAAAATCGCGGCAAAAAACATGGTAAAAAAAAAAAAATCGCGCAATTTTCTGCCTGAAAACGCTATGCTCAGGTGTGAATGGGGCCTAAGAGACAGGAAGTGATGTCTTGTGGCTTCCCAGCCGATTTCCTACTGAGCATGCATGAGCCCCTCTGAGCTTTGTGAATGGTCTCGTAGTCTTCTGGGACCTCCGTTTTGTCCCAGAAAACTATTGGCGACCTTCCAGCTCAGATCACCCGAGGCGCATCTGAGCAGAATTGGGAGCGGGTACCTGCCAATGGCAAAAAGTGCTGATTGGGAGTCAGCCGGCTTCTGGTTTTCCTGCATGCTCGCCCGACAGAAGCCTGGGGCAAAAACACAGACCGACACACACATGGGCCAAATGTCAGCTGATTTTATTGAACCGGGCCGATGTCTCCCGATATTCGGCCCGTGTGTAACAGGCTTTAGTGAGCATTTAATCTTTAGCCCCCCCCCCCACCACCAAAAACACAACATCTCAGCGGGGGGGAGATCGCTGTACTAACTTCAGATGGATAATACAGCGGCTCTGACCGGAGCTGTCCCAGCAGGTTGAACAAAAAAAAAAAAAAAACTAGTAGGAGTTTACCAGGCTTTAGTCTTGGGGGGGGGGGGGGGGGGGAATTATTATTATTATTCAGGATTTATATAGCGACAGTAGACAGTACACTTACAATACAAATCAATACAGGAGGGATCAGAGGGCCCTGCTCGTTAGAGCTTACAATTTAAGGTGTAATACTTACCTCATTCCAGTAGGCTTCCCCCATCTGTGCAACCTGTCGCCCGAGGCCACTTGGCTAGGCGCTCCAGCCTGTGGTCACATGCCGAGATCATCAAATACAATGCAGGACAGGTAGTCTTCCATTGTACGCAAGGATGAAATGGAGCCGACATTCCAGAGGAGAATTAAGTATGTATTATACCTGATCACTCTGCATCTAGACTTAAACAAGCATTTAACCCTTGCAGTGCATGGGGGGGGGGGGGGGTAATAGAACAGAACAAGGGTAGTTTTTTTTTTTTTTTTTTTTTTAATGACCCCAGGGTTCAGCTGTAAAATTTAAATGGCAGAATATATAGCGATTTAATGGAAGATGGATCAGGACTGCAATCCGAGAATGTATCCGAGCTCTACATCTCACTGTCAGACTCCGAGCATCCGAGAGAGTGTGGAAGACGGAGAGGCGCAGCGTGTTCCTCGTCTAGCAGAGTCAGCCAGGAACCATAAATTAATATTCTACTAAGCCTGGCAGCCTGACAGATGGCGGTAACGGGATCCCTTACATCACCGATTGTGTTCGAGGAAGATGACAAGTCATGTTTTCTACAGTCAGCATTCTGCACGGCCGCAGAGACGTCCCCTTCTCCCTGAGACTACATAAAGAAGAACTCTGCTCAGCACTGTGTGTCTATACCAGCCTCTCCCAACCTTTTTAACACGAAGAAACAATAATAATAATACTACTACCAACATAAAAAATAATAATAATACTATAAAAAATAATTATATGTATACATGTATATATGTAAACATGTATACATGTATATATACACATACACACACACACACACAAATCAATACATTAGTGAGTCGGTGGGAAGAACGTGCCTTCCGATGGCGGCCGGTGGGAAGAACCTTTTCCTTGCTCTATTCTAAATAAAAAAAAAAAACTTTTGGTAAACTTAAATGAAAGTCACAAAAATAAAAAATAAAATAAAAAATTACAGCATTCTAAACTTGTTGGTTGCAAGCCACAAACACGGGCCGGGAAGAAGCAGAGGGTCAGAGGTGAGGACAGGAGTTTGTAACACATATGAGAAGCACGGCCCAGGACAGTGTAGTAAAAGAGCTACACAGAGCGAAGGAACTGAGACCTCTTTATTAATGCAATCACCAGCATGAATGGGGGCCCTGTGCGCTAATAGACAAACTTGGCTGGGAATATCAGGACACAAAAGTAAATGTTACACACCACGTGTGACCAGGCCGTGGCCGTGGAATGAAGAATGTAGACTGGGCCAACAGCTGACGAAGAATGACAAGTGCCTTCACCATTTCCAGGGACTTTCTACAAAACCGGTGACCATCCTCTCAGCATAGCAGTTGGCCACCAGTAAATAAAGACTTCTCATCTTATCTCGAACTACCGATTCAGCCCACACTTAAATGGCCCATTTAAGCATGCAGGCTGGTATGAATGACATCTACGATAACTACCAAGTCAGTGAATAGTGTGCTGTGGTCTTGGTGCGCTTTTCAATTTCTGTGCACATAGTTGTTCAATAGTAAAGCAAACTCTGCGCTTTACCAAAATACAATTACCCAATTACCCAACTCCTGCACCTCCGTCAGTGATACCACCCCAACTCCTACACCTTAACCCCCTCAGATCAGCCTCAACTTCCTGTACGCTCAGCCATCACTTCACCCCAACTCCTGCACCTTTGAGTCTCAGATCACACCCAACTCCTGCACCGTCAGATCACACCCAACTCCTGCACCGTCAGAACTCAGGTCACCTCAACTCCTGCACCGTCAGAACTCAGGTCACCTCAACTCCTGCACCGTCAGAACTCAGGTCACCTCAACTCCTGCACCGTCAGAACTCAGGTCACCTCAACTCCTGCACCGTCAGAACTCAGGTCACCTCAACTCCTGCACCGTCAGAACTCAGGTCACCTCAACTCCTGCACCGTCAGAACTCAGGTCACCTCAACTCCTGCACCGTCAGAACTCAGGTCACCTCAACTCCTGCACCGTCAGAACTCAGGTCACCTCAACTCCTGCACCGTCAGAACTCAGGTCACCTCAACTCCTGCACCGTCAGAACTCAGGTCACCTCAACTCCTGCACCGTCAGCCTCCAGATCAGTCCCTGTCCAGCATATTTTGAGGTCAGATCACCCCAATTCCTGCACCAGTGCACCTTCGCCTCTCAAATCACCCCAATTCCTGCCCCTTCACACGTCAGATCAGCCTCAACCACAAACGTCACCTGGCTAGGAAACTCCTCTGGGCACCTATAAAATGTTTCAAAATGTTTAGGAATCATGCAGAATGTTTTAGAGTCTGGGTGATCTTACAGCTAAAGGTGCAGGAGTTGGGTGTGATCTGACAGTGCAGCTGATCTGATGGTGCAGGAGTTGGAGCTGATCTGAGACGCGAAGGTGCAGGAATTGGGGTGTTCTTACAGGTAGAGGTGCAGGAGTTGAGGTGAAGTGATGGCTGAGCGTACAGGAAGTTGAGGCTGATCTGAGGGGTGAAGGTGCAGGAGTTGGGGTGATCAGAGGTGTAAAGGAATTGGGTCTGGTCTAAGTTTTGAAGATGTGGGAATTGTACTTTGTATTGAATAGGTTTTGTGTATGTATCAGTTAATCAATGTTTTAACTATCTTTGAGGTGGGCAAGCTCCAATTTTTAACCCCTCACTGTGCTGAAACAAAATTCCAGGGAGATCATCATACATGTTGGTCACAGATGCAACCCCAGCCTGGAGACTGCACCCCCGAGGCCTTGCTGGAGGACCACCACATCACTCCACTGCTCTCTCCTCCTGTTAGCAAGCTTCCAGAATTAGAAAGAACAACACACATTTAGATGGGATTCTTTTCTTCAAATTTCCATCCCGTGCTCTAGAACAGAGGATGGTGGAGAAAAAAAAAAATAAATAAAAAAAAAAAAAAAAAAAGGACGGACAGGTGCCCTTGAATGTCTAATGGAGATTTTCTGGCTACATCTATGTGGCAGCAGGCAAGCGGAGCTCAGAGAAGACCCCCCTCTCATAAATATGTAATCCCCATCTGTCGCTGCCGAGCATGGTTACCATGACAACCAGGTGAGGACCAGACGCCAACACTCCAGGTACACGAACAGAGGCCCTCGGCGCCATCCCCGGTGACTCTGGGGATTCAAGAGACTGCAATAAACAGGAGCAGCAGAGATTCCATGCACCGTCCACGGACCTAATATATCACACATACACAAAACATCTGTATCCGATATCACACAAAGTTTTTTTTTTTTTAATGTTGCATTTTATATTTTTTTTTTTTTTTGCGGTTTGGAAAAGTTCTCTCGCTTTTTTTTTTCCCCCCTTCTTCGGGTTTGCATTTTTGTCTCATCGGCTACAGCTTTAGAAGTCCATGGGGCAGTACATGTGCAGACAGGGGGGGCTTGCAGCTCTAGTTGTGAACAGCGGAGGGCGCTGCCGTTCAGTTTAAGGCACGATTGCATCAGTAGAGGGAGAGGGGGGGTGGGGGCAACTTAGATCAGGGGCTAAAAAAGGACAAATATACTTTGTTTAAGGCTCCATTCACACCTTAAACTAGGTAGAGAGTGCTTTACTGCAAGAGCGGCAAGGATGTGAAATTCCCTTCCACAGGCGGTGGTCTTAGCAGGGAGCATCGATAGTTTCAAAAAACGATTCGACAAGCACCTGAACGACCGCAACATACAGGGATATACAATGTAATACTGACATACAAGTCCAACCTATGTGTGTGATTATGTCTTTTTCCAACCTCACTTACAATAATTATGTAACCAGGGGGATTGGCCACGAGTCGGTCCACGATTCGACATAGCAACAAATCATGGTGAAATTTTGTCACGTGATAAAATCAAGCTGCAAAACGCAACGCACGATGCCGCCACTCAAAAGAAGCTCCTGCTATTTGAGCGTTGCGATTTGCCGCCATGATTGAGGTGCCATTAAGCAGTAACAGCTTCACGCAAGTGTTCTGGGATTTGCTGCGATTACGAATCGTGGGCAGAATCACGGCGAATCGGATCACTCAGTTGTGAATGGGGCCTTAGGCAAGTCGTAGACCATGCAAAATTTCTTTCCTGCAACCACAGGTAGCAGGAAATAAATTCAAATGATCTCCCCTCCCAATCAAACACAGACAGTGCTGACAGGGGAACCCATCCCTGCCAAGCAATTGTCCGAACCCAGCATAGGGGGCTGCTCAGCGGAAGCCGACCCCGTCGGGAGAAGACATTGATTATTGCCAGCGGCTATAGCAGCCGCCAAGTGAAGCTGGCAGGTTAGTTGTACTCAAGTTGATTGATCACATGGTTAGTTTCTTGGCCGATTCCTGCTGTACCAACCAAAAGTCAAACTGTCTGTGGCTGCCCATAAAATGCACTCATCATTTGCAAATTAAAGCATATAGGGCAACACATGATCTGTATTGCAGTTACATTGGTCCAGCTTGGCACAATGCAACTATGCAGACACCATACCTGGGACAACACCACAGGAGAGCTATTGGGAGACGGGAAGAGTGTTGTCATCTTTTTTATACTAGGATATGTGTGTGAAAAAAGACCTTCTAAAAACGTATAAGATGTTGTTATAGATATGAAGTTTATATTTATGGGGTCACTGGAACCTAGGATGGAATGTCAAGCGGCAGTTTAATCACACAGGCAAAAAGGTCCCCCTTGTCACCATCAGCAGACCGGCCCTGAGAAATGCCATGCAGCCATCACAGGAATTTATGCACATAGAAGTGGCTACAAAAGCCTGCAGGAGATCAGCAGTGACCATTGAAAAAAAAAATTATATTATATATATATATATATATTATTTTAGAGCTGCACAATCAATCGTCAAGAATCGTTATGGCGATCTTGACTAAAGTGTTTCACAATTCTTTCTATGCAAAGAATTTCCTCTGCTCTTCTGAAGCCACAACCTTCAAAAGAAAGGAAGAGAAAAAAAAAAAAAAAAAAAACAGTCTTTATCAGTTGAACTTAAAGTGGTTGTAAACCCTTACAAACCACTTTGACCTACAGGTAAGCCTACATTAAGGCTTACCTGTAGGTCCAAGAAATATCTCCTAAACCTACACGGTTTAGGAGATATTTACAAAAAGACAGCGGCGCGCAAGCCGCAGATCGCGGTAATATGCCGTGAGTGTCGGCTCCTGTGTGCATGCGCGGGAGTGACGTCATCGCTGCTCCGGCGAATCACAGCGCCGGAGCAGCGAGACCCGGAAGTCACTCCGGGATCCATGGCAGGGGCAGACGTGAAGACGGAGGACCGCTTTGGGGGCTTCGTTCTCAGGTAAGTTATTCATAATGAGCTATGCATACTAGCTCATTATGCCTTTGCCTTGCAGGTTGCTTTTTTTTTTTT